>NC_041391.1:339152452-339211361 GCF_002162155.2 Triticum dicoccoides | reverse complement strand
GACATTGTGAATAGATTGTTACTGGAGCATAAGAAATTATATGACAATATATATATATATATATATATACATATATATATATATATATATATATATATATATATATATATATGTTGCTGTTATAAGCAAGGTTGGAAAAAGCGGTAGGTGTAAGCGACGCGGTTGACCTTCGCCTAGAGCCTAGGTGGTGCCTAAGCTCCCTAGGCGCAGCCTAGGTGGTAAAATAGTTTTTACTCATAGTGTATTTATGATTATTATATGGGTGTTGATATTAGTTTAGGGCATATAAATAAGTTAATTACCGTCTACTGCCACTGGAATATAACCTGTTTGGCATATCAATGTAGTATGTGACATGATTTCTTGCTTGGGTAGGAAATTCCTTCCTTGCCCTGCCTAGACCTCCATTTATGCCCTAGGCGAGGCGTTTGGCCATTGCCTAGCGCCTAGACTTGCCTAAGCGCCTCCTAGGCACTACCTTTTCCAATAGAGGTTATAAGTAGGATCATGATACCCTCATGTCCGTATTTTGTTTTTATCGACACCTCTATATCTAAACATGTGGACATATTTTTCGATATCGGCTTCCGCTTAAGGACAAGCGAGGTCTAAGCTTGGGGGAGTTGATATGTCCATTTTGCATCATGCTTTTATATCAATATTTATTGCATTATGGGCCATTATTACACGTTATGCTATACTACTTATGGCTATTCTTTCTTATTTTACAAGGTTTTACATGAAGAGGGAGAATGCCGACAGTTGGGATTCTGGGCTGGAAAAGGAGCAAATATTGGACACCTATTCTGCACAGCTCCAGAAGTCCTGAAACTCCACGAAAGTCATTTTTGGAATTAATGACAATTATTGAGCGAAAGAAGTACCAGAGGGGGACCACACCCTGCCCACGAGGGTGGGGGGCGCGCCCACCCTTACAGGGCGCGCCACCTGCCTCCTTGGCCCCCTGGTGGCCCTCCGGTGCCCATCTTCTGCTATATGAAGTCTTTTACCCAGGGAAAAAATCATAAGTAAGCTTATGGGATGAAACTCCGCCACCACGAGGCGGAACCTTGGCGGAACCAACCTAGGGCTCCGGCGGAGCTATTCTGCCGGGGAAACTTCCCTCCGGGAGGGGGAATTCATCACCATCGTCATCACCAACGATCCTCTCATCGGGAGGGGGTCAATCTCCATCAACATCTTCATCAGCACGATCTCCTCTCAAACCCTAGTTCATCTCTTGTATCCAATCTTTGCACCCAAACCTCAGATTGGTACCTGTGGGTTGCTAGTAGTGTTGATTACTCCTTGAAGTAGATGCTAGTTGGTTTATCCAGTGGAAGATGATATGTTCAGATCCTTAATGCATATTAATACCCCTCTGATCGTGAACATGAATATGCTTTGTGAGTAGTTACGTTTTTTCCTGAGGACATGGGTGAAGTGTTGCTATTAGTAGTCATGTGAATTTGGTATTCGTTCGATATTTTGATGAGATGTATGTTGTCTCTCCTCTAGTGGTGTTATGTGAACATCGACTACAAGACACTTCACCATTATTTGGGCCTAGAGGAAGGCATTGGGAAGTAATATGTAGATGATGGGTTGCTAGAGTGACAGAAGCTTAAACCCTAGTTTATGCGTTGCTTCGCAAGGGGCTGATTTGGATCCACTAGTTTCATGCTATGGTTAGGTTTACCTTAATACTTCTTTTGTAGTTGCGGATGCTTGCAATAGGGGTTATTCATAAGTGGGATGCTTGTCCAAGACAGGGCAGTACCCAAGCACTGGTCCACCCACATATCTAATTATCAAAGTAACGAACGCGAATCATATGAGCATGATGAAAACTAGCTTGGCGATAATTCCCATGTGTCCTCGAGAGCGCTTTTCTCATTATAAGAACTTGTCTAGGCTTGTCCTTTTCTACAAAAAGGATTGGGCCACCTTGATGTACCTTATTTACTTTCATTGATTGTTACCCGTTACAAATTATCTTATCACAAAACTATCTGTTACCTACAATTTCAGTGCTTGCAGAGAATACCTTACTGAAAACCGCCTGTCATTTCCTTCTGCTCCTCGTTGGGTTCGACACTCTTACTTATCGAAAGGACTACGATAGATCCCCTATACTTGTGGGTCATCAGTGCACAGGGCCTTGTCGTGCTTCGCTTGCTGGGGGTGCCAGCCGATGAATTCGTCCTAGCTTTCAGCTCAGGATTTACCCTTGGCGGGGCAAATACAGGACCGAGCTTCATGCATGCTTATCGACACCGGCGGCATCGCCGCTGCGCAACCCGATCATTGGCGAGTAAGAAGGGAGAGGAGGCCAAGTACGCACCTTTCTCTTGTCTATCAGACCGAGCGACACCTCTTGGGATTGGGCGTGCTTGATAGAGGGTCGTGAGAAGGATGGCACCGATGCTTGGCCTGTCTCTACTTCTGAGCGCAGACGGCACAACGGCCATGCTATCTGTGCCAGCCACGCCAACCGGAAGTTCGACGTCCCTCGCCCTCACCGCCGCCACCGATGTGGCGGAGACGTACGATGGAGTCTTGGAAGGAGGAAGCTAGGGAGCAGCATTGCTCCTCTTTTTTGAACCCATGGACAAAGAAGGTGATGATGAAGATCGACACCCTGTTCACAACTTTGGGTTCCCGCAAGCAATCATGGGTAAACACGATCACCTTTGGGGACACGACCCCTTGTGGTTCGGTAGGTGGGACATCACATTGCACAAAGAGCAGATGCCACGAAGCAACACGACAACAAGACACTGACCGTTTTTACCCAGGTTCGGGCCTTGATAAAGCGTAAAACCCAACTCCTACTTTGGTAGATTGGATTGAGGAACATGACGACATGCAGCGCTCTAGCCCGGCAAAGTGGCCTCGGGGGAGCTGCTATGCAAGTACAAGTGTGAGAGGGTCCAAATCCCTCTCTAGGTTGCCTTGGACCTCCTTTTATAGCCAAAGGGGTAACCACAATGGCAAAATAAACATTATCTTGCAATTAGATAGCCAACATCGCTATCATACCTAACTCTGGCACTTAGGACAAAATGCCATAAATGTTATCTTAGGTGTCGTGCAGGGATGCATCCTCGGGAAGCTTGTATCGCCGCTTAGCCAGCTTCTGCTTATTATCTTGACACGCTCTTAAACAGGTGTCAAATGGGTGTGATCTGTCCTCTAGTAAACTGCCACGTGCTTAGTTAGAGCCACTTAGCTTCTTGGGGGCTCGACACCGCACCGATAAGTGACTGGCTTCATGATGCGGAGGAGCGGTGGTAACTGGCATGTGCCTGCCGGAGGGAGGGCTTGCCAGGCCTTCTTGGAGGGGTGCGCTCTTCGGTCTCCGTTCGCCGTGGAGGTGCGGCTGGGACGGTTTGGTTTCGCACTGGCTTGCTGTATCGACTTGGCCGGCCTCGCCTGGCCAGCAAAGGAGACTTCTCTTGGAATCTTTGACTTGTATATTTGGCTTGGTCTTCTTAATACACTCCTTGATCTCACGAAGACTAGTTTCTCTGGCTCGGCCTTGTGTTAGCTTGACTTGAGCTCGTAATGGCGGGGTTAGCTATATTTAGGTAGCTATTTCCTCGGCAAGCCCCGGTCATTGGGGTGCAGACTTTTTGTCCGCGCAGAAGTCAGGGGAGATAAACACCCCTATTTGTGTACCCCAACACTAGTGATGAACATGAACCTAGTAATAATGATAATGATTATGTTCATGTTGATGCTCAGCCTAGTAATGATAATGATGTGGAGATAGAACCTACTGTTGATCTTGATAACCCACAATCTAAAAATAAAAGATATGATAAAAGAGACTTCATTGCTAAGAAACATGGTAAAGAAAGAGAACCATGGGTTCAGAAACCCATGCCTTTTGGCTCCTAAAGCTTCAAAGAATGATGATGATGAGGAACTTGAGCGCTTTGTTGAAATGCTTAGACCAGTCTTTTCTGCTTTTGCATTTGACTGATATTCTGAAAATGTCTCCTTATGCTAAGTATATGAAATATATTGTTACTAATAAAAGAAAGATACAGGATGCTAAGACATCCACCATGCTTGCTAACTATACATTAAGGGGTGTAATACCAAAGAAACTAGGAGATCCAGGAATACCAACTATACCATGCTCCATTAAAAGAAACTATGCTAAAACTTTGTGTGGTCTAGGAGCCGGTATTAGTGTTGTGCTCTTCTATTTATATCGTAGACTTGATTTGAATAAGTTGACACCAACTGAAATCTCTTTGCAAATGGCTCATAAATCAACTACTATACCTATCTGTATTTGTGAGAATGTGCCTGTCGTACTTGCAAATGTTACTATCTTAACGGACTTTGTTATTCTTGATATACTCGAGGACGACAGTATGTCGATCGTCCTTGGTAGACCCTTTTTGAATACTGCGGGGGCTGTTATTGATTGCAATAACGGCAATGTCACTTTTCATGTTAATGGTAATGAGCATACGATATACTTTTCGAAGAAACAACATCGAGTGAATAGTATCAATTCATTGGAAAAATTTCAACAGTTACTATTCGAGGTTTTGAATTCCCTATACTTGCTGTAAAAAAGAAATATGGTATTCTTATTCTTGGGGACATGCATATCCCCGTTGAGGTAGCCTAGAGCTATACGAAGATTCTCCGGTTTCATGTCATTCAGAAGAAGTTTGTTAATAAGACTTGATCAACCTTATTAATGGATTCCTTTTGACGGGCATGAGATGGATGAATTTAGAAACACAACTTTCTGTACCCACTTTTTACTTTCTACTATTTAGAGTTAATAAATTAGAAATACTATTATTTTACTATTTTTTGAATTATCTGTGCAATAAAAAATGACTAGAAAATAAAAGTTCTCCAAATGCCTTGAAAATTTTATATTATTTTTTCTACAATATTTGAAATTTTTGGCACTAAACATGCCCCAAGGGGGTGCACCTGTGAGCCACAGGCGCGCGCCCACCCTGCTGGGTGCACCTAGGTGGTGTCGGTGCAACAAACCCTGGGTCCGTTGTCCCGACTATGCACAGGCCCAAGGACAAGATTACATCACCAAGATCAGACCAAGCAAGAGGGGTCAATTCTTTGACAGGGTCAAAGAGCAGATCAAGAAGACCAAGATGAGCGAGAGAAGCAAGATATCGCTAAGGAAAGAACCTCCCTTGCCAGGCAGGTGAGCCCGGCAAGGTTGGGTTTGCCCCATAAGCAAGCTTTCGGATCGTCTCGGCAAGCGTGCCGGGGCTTGCGGAGGCAAGCCACTCCACCGCTCCACCTCACGAGTGATGCAAGTCATCGGTCAGTGCGGCATCAAGCCCCAAAGTGACTAAGTGGCTGCTTTTGCCACATGGCAACCACTTCCTACAACAAACACCTCAATATGATGCACGTCCTGAGACGTGTCAAGCAAGCAAGCGCAAAGCTGGCAAAACAGCCGACAAAGGTTGTCGGGCACGCTGTGATGTGACACTCAACGACACATTTAATGCACTCTGTCAGCCTACAAAGTTAGGTATGATAGCACTGTTTGCTATCTAATCAGTACGTAAAGACCGATTTTCCAGTGTGGTGACCCCTTTATCTATAAAAGGAGGCCCATGGCAACCGTAGAAAGGATTTGGATCCTCACACATTCATACGCATGTAGCTACTCTCGCCCCGAGGCAACCCTGCTGGAAAAGTGTGCTGCGTTCGCCACCATTATCCACCATCAATCCACCAAAGCAGGAGTAGGGTTTTATGCCTCACGACGGCCCGAACCTAGGTAAAACTGCCCGTGTGATCTCTGTTGCGCTGTGTTACACTTCTCCGCTCTTTGTGCAACATGCCCATCCGCCAAACCAAAAGGGGCTCATGGCCCCGAGGTGGCCGTGCTTTCCCACAACATCTTTGGCGCGCCAGGTAGGGGGATCACTTGCGCGAACCCGAGAGCATCAGTAGCGCGTCATATTCATCACCATTTTGATCATCGACGGCGTCATCGACTATGACACCCAAGAACAAGCCCGGAGCTACAAATTACCCCTCCAACTTGAAGGCTCAGCCGCCAGCGACCGCCGACGTCGTGGGGAATGTGGGACGAGTGAGTATGTGGACGTTGTGGGGGACGTGGTCGACGCAGGCGGTGTTGTCACCACCTCCCCCATGGCCGAAGCAGGAGCAGGAGGCACCAGGGAAGGACAACATCAATAACATCCCAGCAGCCGTGCCCCACTAGGTACTGATGGAGGGATTATTGTGTCTGAACCCCTTCTCCTCGCCGATGGGCACATCCGCAGTGGTGGTGCTCGTTCTGGGGCGACTCGCAATTCTCCGGCCACCCCCGTTACGGGCGCGACCGCAAGGCACGCGCCACCCTGGAATGGAACGACACAGCTACTATGCCCAACGGAGCCGCTAGACCTCCAGCGCCTCCACCGCGTCACCACGTCATCCAAGCGGCTCATTCACAACAACGAGGGCACGACGCAGTCACCACCAGCACCATCAGGAGCCGAGCGACGCTGCAATCCACATCGTCATCACCTATGCCAAGCACTACCTCAGAGGCCATGGCGCGAGCTCAACTGTTATTGAGATTTCCGTCGGCAGCCGATCAGATGGATGAGTGGCGAGCCACCATCGAAAGCCTGATTGGTTTTGCCGAGGCGGGAGGATCATAGCGAGCTGGCCCCCCATGGCCTCCCCAGGCAACGACAATAGCTCGTGCAGTTGGCCGTACAGAGCGGGCCACCCCCATGGTGCAATCCCCACCTCGGCAAGCAGCACAGGAGCCATGAAACCAAGAACCCAATGACATTTCGATGGCCTCTTCCAACCCTCGAGCGCGTCAAAGCTAACGGCAGGCCCCGGAGGACAAGCGGAGGGAAGCCGCCCGCGTTGTTGTCGAGCGGCACTGTGACAACCACCACCAGTCCAATGGGTGCGATGTCCGCGATGTCGACGAGCCCGCACTCAGAGATGGCGGGTGCCTGCCTTTTGAGATTGGGTGCCCTACCTTCACCCGTGAGCTGCGGCAAGTTCATTGGCCGTCTGCTCACACGTTCAAGCTAGAGATACCCGAGAAGTATGATGGGAGACTGAACCCGGTAGAGTTCTTGAGCATCTACACCATCGATGTTCAAGCTGCTGGGAGAAGAGATGAGAAGGTGTTCGCCAACTACCTCCTTTGCCACTCAAGTCAAATGTGAGGTCTTGGCTGATGCACTTGGCGGAGAACTCCATTTCGACCTGGCTTGACCTGTGCCATGACTTCATTGGCGCCTTCACGGGCGGCCATCAAGGACCAGGGCGGCCCAACGACTTGCAACTTCTGCAGAAGAAAGAAGAAGAGACTCTACCAAAGTACTTGCAGAGATTCAATCGAGTCCACAGGAATATCCTTGACATCCACCCGGCAGGTGTGGTAGCTGCCTTCCAATCCAATGTGCACAACCGCAGGATACGTTCAAAGATGAACGTTCGGTTGCCCAAGACTGTGAAGGAGCTTTACACCTTGGTGGACAAATGTGCTCGAGTGGAGGAGGGGAGGAAACTCCCTGGAGAGGAAGATTGCAACGACATCGACTCAGAGGATGACAACGACACCAACAGTCAGAAGAAGCACAACAAGAAGCGCAAGGATAAGGCGGTGATGACCGTTGAGGGATCGGTCACGCCTAATACCGGCAAGAAGGCTAAAGCTAAAGCCCCTGAAAGGAAGCTACCGCATGCGCTAAGTGTCGAGAGGCTGCGACTGCTGAGAAAGCTGGGAAAAGTGATGGACCGTACAGCAAGATTCATCGGACCAAGGGCCACGATCTCCAGGAGAGTCATCAGGTTGAGTAGCTCGTCAAGAGGCAGAGAGCTGAGTATGAGAAGCGTGATAAGGAAAAAAGGTCAGAATTGTACTGGCAGGAAGGGTCGGGCGGTGAAGCAAATCACGCCGGCAAGGCTCCTCGGAACCAAGGGAATCCCGCTAGGGGCCGACAGAAAGAGGATTGCAATGATGAAAGTGATGGAGGGGATGAAGAGGAAACCAGCGAGCAGGAATTCCAGAAGGCCACTAACGTACGCCCTATGTATTGACGGGGGTGCATCTTTGCACTCGTCTCATCGCCGACTTAAACAACGGGCACGTGAGGTCAATCCCGCGGAGCCAGCGGCAGATTCTCGCAAGCCGCTCAAGTGGTAACGCATGCCCATCATCTTTGATGAAGAGGATCACCCTGACCGCATCACTGCTGTAGGGTGTGTGCCATTGTTGGTCTCACCAACAAATCGCAACCTCAAGGTCACGAAGATGTTGGTTGATGGTGGGGCCGGGTTGAATCTGATTTCCCCAAAGGTTATTAGCAAACACCAGATAGTAGAGGAAGAGCTTAAGGCCACGGGTACGTTTCAAGAAGTCCATCCTGGCAGGAGTCGTCCTAAGGGAAAGGTCAAGTTGCGAGTGACATTCAGAGGAGAGTTGAACTACCGAACTGACAAGGTTGTGTTTGATGCGGTCGACCTCCCCCTGCCATACAACGGAATCCTTGGACACCTGTCGTGAGAAACCTCGGCCACCTATGGGACCAAGGGTCCCTTGCTGGTTCGGCAGGGGGTATGTCACGTCGCACAAAGAGTAGAAGAGCATGGGGCAGCATGGCAGAAAATCAGACAGGCAATTTTACCCAGGTTTGGGCCGCCGTGAGGCGTAAAACCCTACTCCTGCTTTGGTGGATTAATGGTGGAAGAATGGTGGTGGAGCGTAGTACACTTGTGTGGCACGATTGCTTATGGGCGACAGTGGCTACATGCGTATGAGTGTGTGTGTATTCAACCTTCCAACCCCTTTCTACGGTTGCCACATGCCTCCTTTTATAGATTAAGGGGTCACCACAATGGCAAATCAGTCATTATGCACTGATAAGATAGCAAACAATGCTATCATACCTAACTCTCTAGGCTGATAGAGCGCATTAAATCCGTCGCTCAATGTCACATCGTTGCTTGCCCGGTAAGCCTTGCCGGGTTATTTTGCCAGCTTCACGCCTGCTTGCTTGACATGTAGTAGGATGGGTGTCGTCTGTAGGTATTTCTTGTAGAAAGAGGGTGCCATATGGCGAATGGCTTCCACTTAATCACTTTGCGGCTTGACACCTCACTAATTGATGACGCGGGTCATGGCGGAGTGGTTAGTGAGGTGGTTTTTGCCTTCGTGAGTCCCGGCAGACCCTGCCGGGACATCTTGGATATTTTCTTTCGGGGGCGACCCCGCCCTCGTCGAGCTCGTCTACCCGACAAGGGAGGTTTTTCTCCTGGTGGTATCTTGCTTCTGTGGCTTGACCTTGGTCCTCTTGATCTGAATGTTGGTCCTTCGAAGGTCTTGGTCTCCTGTACTCTGGCATGGCCTGGTGCCATAATCTTGTTCCCGTGCCTGTGCACAGCCTGGGCAACAGACCCATGGTTTGTTGCACTGACAGAGGCCCCCAGGCCTGCCCTGATCGCGCTGCCAAGCGGTGTCGGGGTAGGCCCCAATAAGTGCACAGACAAGGGTGTCGAAGAGGCTGGTCTCTTGGGGTCTTCTTTGTTACTTCATTAATCTTGAGCTTGGGCTATTTTCTGGGTTTCCCGC
This sequence comes from Triticum dicoccoides, assembly GCF_002162155.2. Classification (NCBI taxonomy): domain Eukaryota; kingdom Viridiplantae; phylum Streptophyta; class Magnoliopsida; order Poales; family Poaceae; genus Triticum; species Triticum dicoccoides. Next base: position 339,201,736 of record NC_041391.1, on the reverse strand, counting down.
GTGTCGTGCACAACATTACGGAAAAACTCAGATCATGGCCTGCAGGACACCCACGCCCCATGATGACGGGATGGAAACTGCCTTCCTGCTTGCCCCCTGCTTCGGGCACGCCCGCCACATGTACTCCATGCATTTGGAGGGGTAGGTGGTGGATGCGGAGAGCACGGGTGCGAGTGCCATGGTAGAAAATCAGGCGCCACTGGTTGGAGCAGTGGGTCGGTCCTGGTTCCCTGAACCACTGGATTGGCAGGGAGGCCGTATTGGAGGAGCGGGGCTGCCATCCCCTGTGCGAGAGGCCAGCCCCCTACCTCATCCTTCTATAAGAGGGGGTAGGAGTGGTGCATCTTCATACACACATGCTTCTTCTTCCTCTGAAATCTTTCTTCCCTCGCCATGGTGAGAGGACGAGGGTGTGGCGGTATTCCAGCGGTGGCGATGAGAGCTTCTACTCGATAGCGTATCCTCCTCCTTCGGACCTCGTGGTTCCGAATCCTGCAGCGAGAGGAGGATGGAGGGGGCGAGGTCGTGGCCGCCGTGGCGCTCGAGGAAGATGAGGATGGGGCGATGCTTTGTCCACGCCCCCACCAGTGGCTCCTCCCCCGATGGAAGGCCACGTCGAAGATTAGCCTCGAGAGTTCGTCATCAGGCTGCACAAACCTTTGTGCGACCACCTCCGCCTCCCTACTCCATTCGCATGGAAAATGGAGCTTGAGCTGCCACGCGCTCTGAGGCTGCACATGAGGGGCTGTGGGAATGGCGGCATATGGGTTGATGTCGACTTCCCAGCTCCTCATGTCATGTATCTCCGGCGCGGCTGGAAGACCTTTGCCCGAGCTCATAGCCTGTCAAAGCGGCACATTCTCCGGTTTAATTTAACGGAGAGCGTCCTGCTCTCCGTCAAGATCTTCGAGCGCTCGGGAACTTTCTTAGGGTGCTTCGCAGAGAGCTCCACCGATGACGAAAGCTCCTCCTCGAGAGAAAGCGACAAGGAGGACAGTGATGGGGATGACGACGGCAGCAGGTGGGAGGGCCAAGACTCTGACTCCGGCTGAGTTTTGCCTGCACCATCTTCAACAGGCGGCAGCACCATCATCAGCATTTCCTCCCCCGGCAAGGCGATTTGCTGGGGAGTTGGATGAAGAGGTGGGGGTGGTTCCTCCCGGCTTCCTCCAGTGGCCTCCCAACTAGACCCTGGTAAGCATCCTCTCGGGCTGCAGATCCGTTAGCCTTGCCGCGCCCTGCTGGCCTTGGTGGTGGTGGTTGTCGGGTTGCCTCCGCCATGCTCTCCATCGACGCGTTCATTGACGTCTTCCTGTCCCCGCCGGGCCGCCTCTCCTGGAGCCCGATGGGGTCAGGCTGGGCTTCTGCACACGCGCTCCTTTTGCCCATTTCGCCTTCTACCACCGTGCCTAGGAGGAGAGGCACAAGAAAGAGGATCAGGGGGCACTTATCTTTTTTCAATCATAAATTTGTATGCAATTGCCAAACTTTAGTTCAAATAATGTAATCTCTCGAGTCCATGTTTGTGTTCTGTAAGGATTGTACTTGTATAATCAGCATATTAATGAAAAAGATGGGCCTTGCCGGGGACTCGTGCATGTGTACGTCCATGCAGAGGTGGGATGCCTCTTTAATTTAAATAAATGAGTCTTTCCCGATAGATTATCCTACCGTACACTTTTTATTTAGTTGCTGGGGACTGGAGTCTACCGGGCAAAAAATAAAGGCACCAGGCCCCTGCCAACCCCTTTTCATCAAAGGCCACTGCGACCACCCAGGACGAAGCAATGTTCGAGCCAAAAGTGGGAGCACCTAGGCTTCAAAGAGCGGCGAGGTTTTTTTATGCACAAGTTTTAGCTTACAGAATTATTGACAAGAGGTAGAACTTATCTGTTTGGCTTGTGGGGATCGCAGTGCTGGACAATCTCCTCAACTCCTTGTAGAAGCCAAGTTCACGGTAGGAACCTGTAGCTGCATGCAGATGAGAATGATGCAGGATGCGATCCTATCTATATCCACATGCAAATGCTCATGAAATGCTTATGCAATGCTCTTGGAATGCTCATGCATGCATGCAACTTGGTCGGGGCCCCCCAGCACTTTGTTTATTTCCCTGTTTCTCAAGGTCATCACCTGGCTTTGTACAAGGGGTTGCATGTAGCTGAGGCAAGGCTTGTACAAAAGGGTGGCTGCCGGGCAGGGCCTGACAGCCGTGCCTTACGGGTAGAACTTGCGGAGATGCTCAATACTCCATGAGTTTTGCAATCGAATGCCATCTTCGGTTTCCAGACGGACTGCGCCAGGTCTGGTGACTTGTACTACCCGGTAAGGGCCTTCCCACTCTGGCGTCAACTTGTTTGTACCCTTGGTGGACTGAACGTGCCTAAGGACAAGGTCGCCTTCCTCAAAACACCGGGCATGAACCCTGCGGCTATGATAGCGGCGCAGGGCTTGTTGATAGCATGCAACACGTGTAGCAGCCCGGAGACGGTACTCCTGGAGTAGCATAGGCTAATCATGCTAGTGCTGATTTTGCGCTACTTCATCACAGGCAAGCACTTGAGGCAACCCATAAATGAGTTCCATGGGGATAACTGCTTCTGCCCCATAGACCAGGGAGAAAGCAGTCTAATCGGTAGCTTGAGTTGGTGTCGTTCTGAGGGGCGAAAGGACTACTGATGGCTCATCGATCCACCACCTGCCGTGCCTCTGAAGCATATCAAAGGTTCTTGTCTTGAGTCCCCGCAACACTTCAGTGTTCGCCCTCTCAGCTTTCCCGTTGCTTCTAGGATGTGTGACAGAGGCAAATGAGACCTTGCTTTCCATGGTACGAACACATTGCATGAAGGCGCGGCTCCTGAACTGGTTGTCGTTGTCAGTAACAATCCTTGCCGGGACTCCAAAATGACACATCAATTCTTTCAAGAACTTGATAGCTGAATGAGCAGTCACCTTTCTCATGGAAGTCACCTCCGGGCACTTTGTGAACTTGTCGATAGCAACGAACAAGAATTCGATGCCCCTGATTACTCAGGGAAAAGGGCCGAGGATATCGAGCCCCCAGACTGAAAATGGCCACGATAAAGGGATTGTCTGAAGAGCTTGGGCAAGCAGGTGGATGTTCTTGGAATGGAACTGGCAGGCTTCACATTTGGTGACTAGCTCAACCGCATCTTGGAGGGCCGTGGGCCAAAAGAATCCTTGTTAGAATGCTTTCCCAACCAATGCCATTGATCCAATGTGGGAGCCGCACATGCCTTTGTCTATCTCAGCCAGCAGTTCCTTTCCTTTTTCCCGACAGATGCACTTGAATTTCACACCACTAGGCCTCCTTCTGTACAAAGTGTCATTGACAAACTGATACGTACTGGCCTTCTGGGCTACACTTTCAGCTTCATCTTGGTCACTTGGAATTTCTCCGGTTTGGAGGAAGTGAAATATGTTCCTTTCCCAAGTTGGAGCCTGGGGCTCGGCAACAAGGACTAGCGGCACCTCCTCAACTGCAGGGGCACATTCCTCATCCACGTGGATCATGGGCCTGGCTGGAGGGTGTGGTCCGGCAAGTTGCGACGAGTTCTTTCCGGCGGCTCCTCCCCCGATGGAAGGCCACATCGAAGAATAGCCTCGAGAGTTCGTCATCAGGCTGTACAAACCTCCGTGTGGCCACCTCCGTCACCCTACTCCATTCGCATGGGAAATGGAACTTGAGTTTCCATGCGCTCTGAGGCTGCACATGAGGGGCTTTGGGAATGGCGGCATGTGGGTTGATGTCGACTTCCCCGCTCCTCATGTCATGTATCTCCGGCGCGGTTGGAAGACCTTTGCTCGAGCCCATAGCCTGTCAAAGGGGCACGTTCTCTAGTTTAAATTAATGGAGAGCGTCCTACTCTCCGTAAAGATCTTCGGGCGCTCGGGAACTTGCTTAGGGTGCTGCGCGGAGAGCTCCACCGATTACGAAAGCTCCTCCTCAAGCGAAAGCAACGAGGAGGACAGTGATGGCGATGACGACGGCAGCGGGTGGGAGGGCCACGACTCTGACTCCGGCAGAGTGTCGTCCTCACCATCTTCATCATGTGGCAGCACCATCATCTGCATTTCCTCCCCCGGCAAGGCGATTTGCCGGGGAGTTGGATGAAGAGGTGGGGTTGGTGCCTCCCGGCTTCCTCCAGTGGCCTCCCAGCTAGACCCCGGCAGGCATCCTCTCGGGCTGCAGCTCCGTTAGCCCTGCCGCGCCCTACTGGCCTTGGTGGTGGTGGTTGCCGGGTCGCCTCCGCCATGCTCTCCATCGACGCATTCGCTGATGTCTTCCTGTCCCCGCCGAGCCTCCTCTCCTGGAGCCCGATGGGGTCAGGCTGGGCTTCTGCACAGGCGATCCTTTTGCCCATTTTGTCTTCTACCGCCATGCCTAGGAGGAGAGGGCCAAGAAAGGGTATCAGGGGTCACTTATCTTTTTTCAATCTTAAATGTGTATACAATTGCCAAATTTTAATTCAAATAATGTAATCTCTCGGGTTCATGTTTGTGTTCTGTAAGGCTTGTACTTGTATGATCAGCATAATAATGAAAAAGATGGGCCTTGCCGGGGACTCGTGCACGTGTACGTCCATGTAGAGGTGGGATGCCTCTTTAATTTAAATAAATGAGTGTTTCTCGGTAGACTATCCTGCCGGTACCCTTTTTATTTAGTTCCGGGGAATGGAGTCTACCGGGCAAAAAATAAAGGCACCAAGCCCCCACCAACCCCTTTTCATCAAAGGCCACTTCAACCACCCAGGCCAAAGCAACGTTCGAGCTAAAAGTGGGAGCACCTAGGCTTCAAAGAGCGGCGAGGTTTTCTTATGCACAAGTTTCAGCTTACAGAGCACTTATGGACAATAGGTAGAACTTATCTGTTTGGCTTGTGGGGATCGCAGTGCTGGTCAATGTCCTCAACTCCTTGTAGAAGCCAAGTTCACGGTAGGAACCTGCAACTTCATGCAGATGAGAACGATGTAGGATGCGATCCTATCTATATACACATGCAAATGCTCATGAAATGCTTATGCAATGCTCTTGGAATGCTCATGCATGCATGCAACTTGGTCGGGCCCCCCAGCGCTTCGTTTATTTCTCTGTTCCTCAAGGTCATTTCCTAGCTTTGTACAAGGGGTTACATGCAGCTGAGGCAAGGCTTGTACAAAAGGGTGGCTACCGGGCAGGGCCTGACAGCCGTGCCTTATGGGTAGAACTTGCGAAGATGCTCAATATTCCATGAGTTTTGCAATCTAACGCCATCTCCGGTTTCCAGACGGACTGCGCCAGGTCTGGTGACTCGTACTACCCGGTAAGGGACTTCACACTTTGGCGTCAACTTGTTTTTACCCTCGGCAGATTGAACGCTCCTAAGGACAAGGTCGCCTTCCTCAAAACACCGGGCATGAACCCTACAGCTATGATAGCAACGCAGGGCTTCCTGATAGCATGCAACACGTGTAGCAGCCCGGAGACGGTTCTCCTTGAGTAGCATAGCCTCATCATGCTAGTGCTGATTTTGCGCTACTTCATCGTAGGCAAGCACTTGAGGCAACCCATAAATGAGTTCCGTGGGGATAACTGCTTCTGCCCCATAGACCAGGGAGAAAGGAGTCTGCCTGGTAGCTCGATTTCGGGTCGTTCCGAGGGGCCAAAGGACTACCGATGACTCATCGATCCAACACATGCCGTGCCTCTGCAGCGTATCAAAGGTTCTTGTCTTGAGTCCCCACAGCACTTCAGTGTTCGCCCTCTCAGCTTTCCTGTTGCTTCTGGGATGTGCGACAGAGGCAAATGAGGCCTTGTTTCCGAGGGTACGAACATATTCCATGAAGGCGTGGCTCATGAACTGGTTGTCGTTGTCAGTAACGATCCTTGCTGGGACTCCAAAACGACACACCAGTTCTTTCAAGAACTTGATAGCTGACTGAGCGGTCACCTTTCTTATGGCAGTCACCTCTAGCCACTTTGTAAACTTGTCGATAGCAACGAACAATAATTCAAAGCCCCTGATTACTCAGGGAAAAGGGCCGAGGATATCGAGCCACCAGACCGAAAATGGCCATGATAAAGGGATTGTCTGAAGAGCTTGGGCAGGCAGGTGGATGTTCTTGGAATGGAACTGGTAGGCTTCACATTTGGTGACTAGCTCAACCGCATCTTGGAGGGCTGTGGGCCAATAGAATCCTTGTCGGAATGCTTTCTCAACCAATGCCCTTGATCCAATGTGGGAGCCGCACATGCCTTTGTGTATCTCAGCCAGCAGTTCCTTTCCTTTTTCCCGACAGATGCACTTCAATTTCACACCATTGGTCCTCCTTCTGTATAGAGTGTCATTGACAAACTGATACGTACTGGCCCTCCGGGCTACTCTTTCAGCTTCATCTTGGTCACTTGGGATTTCTCCGGTTTGGAGGAAGTGAAATATGTGCCTTTCCCAAGTTGGAGCCTGGGGCTCGGCAACAAGGACTAGCGGCACCTCCTGAACTGCGGGGGCACATTCCTCGCCCACGGGGATCATGGGCCCGGCTGGAGGGTGTGGTCCGGCAAGTTGTGAGGAGTTGTTTCCGGTAGGGTCCCTGCCAGGAGCGGAAGTCTCTACCGGGAGAGGCTTACTGGAGTCCATGTTTCTCCTTTTCCGGGCCATTGTTGCTGGGGATACGGAGGGCTGAGTAAGATGGGAAGATAAAGTCCATGGTTCCACATGAAGCTTTGGCACAGCACACTTTGATAGATGATCAGCTATGCTGTTTTCCGCATTGGGTACGTGATGTGTTTGGAATCCGTCAAAGCGCTCCTCCAATCTCCTCACTTCCTCAACGTATGCCTCCATCAATGGACTTTGGTAATCCTTGTTTACTTTTCTCACAACTAGTTGTGAGTCTCCTCGAATGATTAGCTTCTTGATTCCCGACTTTGCAGCAATCCTGAGCCCGACAAGGAGCCCTTCATACTCTGTTGTATTGTTGGTTGCCTCTTCCCGGGAAAAATGCATATGGACAATGTACTTCAAGTGCTCCCCTAAGGGGGCCACAAGAAGCAAGCCAGCCCCCGCAACTTGTAGGGAAAAGGCACCATCGAAATACATAATCCATTCTTGGGGCGCCTCCTTGCCGGGGATAACTATTTTTGTCACTTCCTCGTCAGGGGTTGGCATCCATTCCGCAATAAACTCTGCCAATGCCCTGCTCTGGATTGTTGATGTGCTATCAATTTTCAGACCAAAACTGGAAAACTACAAAGCCCACTCCACTATTCTGCCGGTAGCCTCAGGGTTTCGTAGTATCCTTTCCAACGGGAAGCGAGTGACAACCGTGATCTCATGGGCTTGGAAGTAATGGCGCAGTTTCCTTGAGGCCATGATGAGACCAAAGATCAACTTTTTCCCGCCAGACTACCTCGAACAAGCCCCCTGCAATAAGGAACTGACAAAGTACACTAGGCGCTGCACCACCTTCTTCCTTGCCGTGTCCTTGGTGGTTGCTCTCGCTTCCGTGCTCACTTCTGCCCTGATGCTTATCTGACTATGCCGGTCCTTGCTCACTCTCTGCTTCGTACACTTCCAGCTGCGCCACCAAGGCTGCGCTAACCACTTGGTTGGTTGCCACTAAGTATAGCAGCAACGACTCTTGTGGCTTGGGAGCAACCAAGGTGGGTGTCAGTGTCAAAACCGGCGAATCTTGGGTAGGGGGTCCCGAACTGTGCGTCTAAGGCTGATGGTAATAGGAGGTGGGGGACACGATGTTTACCCATGTTCGGGCCCTCTCTATGGAGGTAATACCGTACTTCCTGCTTGATTGATCTTGATGAATATGAGTATTACAAGATTTGATCTACCACGAGATCATAATGGCCTAAACCCTAGAAATCTAGCCTATATGATTATGATTGTCTCGACGGACTAAGCCCTCCGGTTTATATAAACACCAGACGGGACTAGGGTTGTACAAAGTCGATTACAGAGAAAAGGAATCTTCATATCTGGAAGCCAATCTTGCCTTCCACGCCAAGGAGAGTCCCATCTAGACACGGGTGAGAGTCTTCGGTCATGTATTGTCAGGACCCCGACTCGATGTCACATCGATCTAGCCGGTAACACCTCATATCACTTTGCGGCCTCACGCACGGTATCCCCACGGGTGTCGCCTTACCTTTGCCCGGGACCGTTTGCGCCTTTTGGCTCACGTATATGATAGTGTCGCTAGCATCCATATGATAAGGAGCCCGGGCTGACATGACTAGTCGTAAACCCAAAGTGGCACAGACTTACAGGGACAGGCATCCATGACCCAGCTTCGAACGTGTCGGTCATCAGCAAGTGGGTCCGGGCTGTAGCACTGGGCTAGTAGGACTCCGGTAAACCGGGCTGTAGCGGGCTAACAGGACTCCGGTACTCAAAGCGTGACATTTCCCCGAAGGGACAGACACAGGAGCGAAGAAGGACACATGCCGGCCAGCCTAAGTGTTCCAGAGCAGTAGCAAGCTACCATGGCTCAGCGGTAACACTAGGAGACATTTCCCGGTAAGAGAGGCTACTAAAGATAAACAACTAGGTAGTCAGATCCCACACATACCAAGCATTTCAATCATACACACAATATGCTCGATATGTGCAAATACAACGAAGCATCACAACATGACTCTATGACACAAGTACTTTATTTAAGGCTCAGAGAGCCATACATAACATACACAAAGGTACGGGTCTCACGACCCAACATACAAGTCATACAGTCATACAAACCAGCAGCGGAAGTAACTTGTCTGAGTACAGACAACTAGTAAAATAGAAGAGGCTTGGAAAGCCTAGCTATACTACATGGTCCTTCACAAGCTCAGGGTCACCACCTGGGCCTTTAGCCTACTCGTTGATGTCAATGTCTACATAGAACCCATCAGAAGGGGTTGCAGCGTCTTCTGTAAAAATGTAAATTATAGCAACATGAGTACAAAGGTACTCAGCAAGACTTACATCAGATCCTACATACATGCATATTATCAAGAAGGGTTGGTGGAGTTATTGCAGCAAGCCAGCTTTGACTTTTGGCTAGACTATCCTACGATACTTCAACTTGAAATGGTTTTGCGCACACGAGTCCACTACTCACCACTTCAATACACTACCGAGGATCCACCTCCGTCTCCCTATGGAAGAGCCATCCTCGGCACTCACACTTATCTTGAGGCTTTTAGCAGTTTCCATTTACTTGTCTATGAACTGTATAGGCAACCAAGTAGTCCTTTACCGCGGACGCGGCTATTCAAATAGATCATGTTAACCCTGCAGGGGTGTACTTCTTCATACACGCTCTCACCACTTACCGTCGTTTACACGACATGTACTCGGCAACCTTCAAGCGGAAGCCCAACGTGGGTGTCGGCCACGACCTACCTAATCACCTAAGCCTCCAGTAGGCTACAAACACCAGAAACTACTTGCAACTCCTGGACGGAGAACTAGGGTGAATAAGAAGCCGAGAGGGTCCATTGGTTTCGGGCCCAATGCATGGTAGTAGCTGATTCTTAAATCACACATACAGATCTCAGTGCTTAAGGTCGGCTTCAATGAAACAACCCACCATGTACTCCTACATGGCCTCTCATCGATACCTTTACCAAATCGTGTTCACCACACCACTCTCATTACCGACATAAACATTTCACTCTAGCCCATCACCCAGATGAACCAGACCTGACACGACTCTAAGCATAGCAGGCATAGCAAGGTAGGAACAACACATACACATGGCTCAATCAACTCCTACACATGCTAGTGGGTTTCATCTAGTTACTGTGGCAATGACAGGTCATGCAGAGGAAATGGGTTCAACTACCGTAGCACACAGCAGTTTGAAACGCGTTGTCTTAATGCAGTAAAAGAGAGCAGGAGCGAGAACATGGGATTGTATCGATATGATCAAATGGTTGGTTGCTTGCCTGATGGTTCGATGCACTGATATGGTTCTTCGTTAGGGTAATCACGGTACTCCTCGGAGGCAGAACCTGTCGCAAAGGACACCGATACACAACCATCACCAAACAATGTGCAACAATATGATGCATGCATGAAACATGGCAATATGAGTGTGTTGGGCTAATGCAACTAAAACCAGAAGGGTTTGAACCAATTTGAATCAAAGATTCAAATTTCAAACTCAAGCATGGCCTTTTAAAGTGCTTTTCCTTGTTCTGTTAAAAACATCAATTTAACTTGTTTGATCATGCATGAAAATAGTACAGATGGATAGATTGGATTTTTCTGATCATTTTTCATATATAATTTGTCTGATTTGGAGTTACAGAATAAAAGTTATGAATTTTTGAAGTTTAAATAATATTCTGGAATTTCCTGATTTAAATTAAATCCAGAAATATATATATTGCGCCAGCATGACGTCAGTGGTCAACTGCGGCTGGCTGGGGTCAAACCTGACGTGTGGGGTCCACACGTCAGTGACAAGGGGGGTTAAACAGGGTTAGTTTAATCCTAATTAGGAATTAGTGGCACTGGGGCCCACTGGTCAGTGTTAGGGGGGTAGTTAGTTTAACTAATTCGGTTAGTGCTAATACTAATTAGCTAACAGGGCTGGGCCCACCTGTCATGGACACAGGGGGGTCCTGCCATGGTCAAGGTGGGTCAAACCCACCGGCGACATGACGCCGGCGAGGCCCGAGACGGCGGCGCGATACGGAAACGCGCTACAGGGCACGGGCGAGGCCGTGCTTGGGCTCGTTGGAGAGCCCTTGCTCCCGCGCGTCGAACGGTGGTGGTGGCCGTGCCTGAGGTGGCCGGTACCGACGACGGCGAGCTCGTGAGCGGCGGCCGGAGTTCGGGTGCGGTCGGGATCGGCGCTGCTGCTCTTAGGCGAGGAGCTAAGGCGCTGGAGGGACTCTACGGGTCGCGGCAAGCACAACGGGTGCACGCCCGTGACCAAATGGTCACCGGAGCTGCGTCGACGGCGAGCTCGGCGACGGCGGAGGTTCGGCCGTGGTGGGAAACGGGGTTACGGTGCGGGAACGAGGGGGAAAAGAGGGGGAAACGGTGGCGGAGCTCACCGCGGTTGCAGTGGGTGTCGAAGCGGGCTCGGGGACGCGCTGGAGACGGCGAATCGACGGCGATGGTGGTCGGAGCCCGAGGAGGAAGACGATGGCGTGGAGGCGATGCAGAGCTTCCCGAGGGGCTTGGCTTGGTGGGGAGGAAGAGGGGGTCGCGGCGGAGCTCCTGAGCTCAGCGGAGGGGCGAGGGGTGGCAGGTGACGGCTGCTATGGCGAACGACGGCGATGGTGGTGTCCGGCCGTGAGAGAGAGAGCGAGGGGGAGGAGGGGAAGAACCGAGGGAGAGTGAGAGAGAGCAGGGGGAGGGCGTGGCGTCGTTCCAGGCCATCCAGACGAGGAGGGGAGGGGCAGGCAGGCAGGGAGGGAGGTGGCGTGGCGCGGTGGCGCGCGCGCGCGCCGGGCACACTCCCCTCCCTCTGTCGAGGACGAAGACGACAGAGGAGGGAGACGGGCTGGGCCGGCCAGCTGGCTGGGCCAGAGGCGCCAGGTAAAAGGCCCAGGTAAGGTTCTCCCTTTTATTTATTTCTGTTTTCTAATTTCTGACATTTGTTTTGATTTAAATAAAATATTAAATCATTTTATAACCTTATGCCAATTTTTGCAGGAGCTAGATATATTATTCCAGAGCTCCCCAACAGGTGGCATAGTTTTTGGACATATATTAATATATATAACTAATATATTTCCAATGCAAATATTTATGCATTAATTCCAAATGCCCAAAATAAATACCTATGAGCTCTTAAAAATATTGGTTTGATTTTTATCTCTGTCCAATATTTTCAGAGAGCAACATGAGCATTTTCTTGGACCCTTTTGGAGAAATTTTTATTTGGGTCATTTTCAAAAATGATTCTGAGGGTTTCACAAATCCCCATTTCAAATTAAATGGAATTTTAAACATGATGCACACACTCTGATGCATGACTAGCTAGGGTGCGACAACTCACCCCCACTCAAAAGAATCTCGTCCCGAGATTTGGGTTCCTCCGGGAAGAAGGCGGGATACTCAAGTCGAAGACGATCCTCCCTTTCCCAAGTTGCTTCATCCTCAGAATGGTGCGACCATTGAACTTTGAGAAACTTGATATTATGACGTCGGGTGGTACGTTCGGTTTGATCGAGAATACGAATGGGGTACTCTCGATATGTAAGATTATCTTGGAGATCAAGCGTTTCGTGGTCCACTCCACGGATAGGATCCGAGAAGCAACGCCTGAGTTGAGAAACGTGGAAGACATCATGGACTCTGGAGAGGTGCGGAGGTAGTTCCAACTGGTAGGCAACTTCTCCTGGTTTGGAGAGAATGCGAAAAGGTCCAATGTAACGAGGAGCCAATTTGCCTTTGATACCGAAACGATGGGTTCCCTTCAGAGGGGTGACCCGAAGATAAGCCTTCTCGTCAACCTCGAAAGTCATAGCCTTATGTTTTCGGTCATATTGACTCTTTTGACGAGATTGGGCTGTTTTCAACTTTTCACGAACGATGCGAACTTGTTCTTCTGCTTCCTGAATCATATCCGGGCCAAAGAATTGTCTTTCCCCGGTCTCTGACCAGTTAAGGGGTGTTCGACACCGTCGTCCATAGAGAACTTCAAAAGGGGCTTTACCCAAGCTAGATTGATAGCTATTGTTGTAAGCGAATTCGGCAAATGGAAGACACTTCTCCCAGTCCATTCCGAATGAGATAACAGAGGCTCGAAGCATGTCTTCTAGAATCTGGTTGACGCGTTCCACTTGACCACTCGACTGAGGGTGGAAGGCGGTGCTAAAGGAGAGACGGGTTCCCATAGCATTTTGGAAACTTTCCCAAAATCGAGAGGTGAAAAGACTTCCTCGATCCGAGTTAATTTCCAAAGGAACACCATGGAGGGACACTATTCGGGAGATGTATAAGTCTGCCAGCTGACTAGCGGTTATACTCTCACGAACAGGTAGGAAATGGGCTACTTTGGAAAGACGATCGACAACGACGAAGATAGCATTATTCCCTCTCTTGGTCCTGGGAAAACCGGTAATGAAATCCATACCAATTTTATCCCATTTCCATTCAGGAATAGCTAAGGGTTGAAGGGTGCCAGCAGGCCGTTGGTGCTCTGCTTTTACACGACGACAGACGTCGCAATTTGCAATATACTGAGCAATCTCTCTCTTCATCCTAGTCCACCAGAACCTCTGGCGTAGGTCCTGATACATCTTAGTACTACCGGGCTGAATGGTGAGAGGAGATTCATGAGCTTCCTTAAGAATCAATCGCCTTAGGTTTCGCACTTTGGGAACCACTAGTCGATTCCCGAAGTATACGACCCCTTGATCATTAATGGAGAAGCAATTCGCAATTCCTTTCTGGATGTTTCTCTTGATGCGGGAGATTCCCGGATCTACCTTCTGTGCTTTGATAATCTGATCCGTAAGGGTAGGTTTTGCCACCAAGGTGGAAAGAAAACCTTGAGGAACAATGTGAAGGTTAAGCTTCCGAAATTCCTCATGGAGAAGCGGTTGACTTTGTTGTAACATCAGGTTGTTACAATAAGATTTACGACTTAGCGCATCAGCCATGACGTTGGCTTTCCCTGGGGTGTAGGTTATTCCTAAGTCGAAGTCTGTGATCAACTCAACCCAACATCTTTGCCTGAGATTCAAATCCGGTTGGGTGAAAATGTACTTCAGACTTTGGTGATCAGTGAATATTTCGCAACGATTACCGAGGAGGTAATGTCGCCAGGTCTTAAGTGCATAGACTACAGCTGCAAGCTCTAGATCATGAGTAGGATAATTCTCCTCATGTGGGTGCAATTGCCGTGAAGCGTAGGCAAATACGTGTCGATCTTGCATGAGAATGCAACCTAGTCCTTGTCGCGAGGCGTCGCAGTAGATAACAAAGTCCTTGGAGAAGTCTGGCGGTACCAGTACGGGAGCAGAAGTCAGGCGTCTTTTCAGTTCCTGAAAGCTGTGCTCACATTGTGGAGTCCACTCGAACTTCTTATCTTTCTTGAGGAGTTCGATTAGAGGTTTAGCAACCTTGGAGAAGTTCTCGACAAAGCGACGACAATAGCTCGCTAAGCCCAGAAAACTCCGAACTTGCTTGACCGATTCAGGTGGAGTCCAATTAAGGACGGCTTGAACTCGCTCAGGGTTAATAGCAATACCTTTACCAGATATTACATGACCCAGATAGGTCACTTCTGACAACCAGAATTCACATTTAGAAAATTTGGCATAAAGGCGATGCTCTCGAAGTTTCTTCAACACTAGCCTTAAATGTTCGGCATGTTCTTCCTCGTTCTTGGAGTAGATGAGTATATCATCGAGGTAAACTACGACGAATTTATCCAAATACTCCATGAAGATTGAGTTCATTAACCGAGAAAAGGTGGCTGGAGCGTTGGTTAAACCGAAGGACATGACGGTGTACTCGTATTGGCCATAACGAGTAACAAAGGCCGTTTTAGGAATGTCCCCGTTTCTGATTTTGATTTGATGGTAGCCCAACCTCAAATCCATCTTGGAGAAGACTGAGGATCCAGCGAGCTGATCATACAGATCGTTGATCCTGGGAAGTGGATATTTGTTCTTGATTGTGACCAAATTGACAGGTCGGTAATCTACAACCATCCGGTCCGTACCATCCTTCTTCTTGACGAATAGGACGGGGCAAGCCCACGGAGATGAACTAGGGCGGATGAAACCCTTTTTCAAGGACTCATCGAGTTGTTTCTTAAGCTCGGCTAGTTCTAGTGGTGCCATCTTATAGGGTCTTCTAGCAATCGGAACGGTTTCTGGAATGAGGTCTATTACGAACTCAACATCCCTGTCAGGTGGAACACCTAGCAATTCCTCTGGGAAGACATCCGGGAAGTCACGGACTATTGGAATGTCCTCAAGGTCTGGCAAAGGGCTGGCGTTAAGAGAATATAATTGTCGCTTGGCTATTCGGGTTAAGACATTGACTATCTTGCCCGAAGGGTGAGTGAGTTGAACAGTCCTAGAGAAGCAATCAATTTGGGCATGATGAGCCGACATCCAGTCCATACCCAGAATGATATTAATATCTGAAGATTTAAGGGCTATCAAAGATGCGAGGAAAACAAGTCTGTTGACTTGGATTTCATTTCCATGGCTTACTCTAGAAGTTTGCCATTTGGATCCCGGAGTTTGAATTACCATAGAGGTTGGCATATCACTGAATGTGACGTTATGCAAACGAGCATAGTCTTCAGATATAAAAGAATCAGAGGCTCCTGTATCGAGAAGAACAGATGCCGGGTGGCAATTAACAAGAAGCGTACCGAGAACGACGTTGGGATCCTCTTGAGCTTCTTCGGCAGAGATACAGTTGACATGGCCACGTGAAGCGGTGACCGGCTTGGCGTGGAATACTTTTCCTGTCGGCTTGCCACGGCCAACAACTTTAGCAGACTGGTTGGGGTTGGTCTGGGGACACTCACGCATATAGTGACCAGATTCCCCACACTTGAAACAAGTCACGGAACTGGTACGTGGAGGAGCATTGTTAGTTGGACCCCCATAGGGCTTGGCCGGTGCAGACTGTTGAACGGGGCGAGGCACCTGGAAGGATGGCCTCGGTGTGAACCTGGGTGGCAGGGCGGTGTTGGGTACCCACACGCGGCGCTTCTGAGGACCAGCACCGGATGAGGAACCCATATCACGGCCATGCTTGCGTGTTGCGTCATAGTCAGTCTGACCAGTTTCAGCACTGATGGCTTTGTTGACAAGTTTCTGAAAAGATGTGCACTCATGCAGACGGAGGTCACGGCGAAGCTCAGGACTAAGGCCCTTACGGAACCTTGCTTGCTTCTTGGCATCAGTAGACACTTCCTCAGTTGCATATCGTGCGAGGTTACCAAACTCCCTGCTGTAAACATCCACAGAAAGTCGGCCTTGGGTGAAACTACAAAATTCCTCACGTTTACGGTCCATGAGACCCTCCGGAATGTGATGTTCACGGAAAGCCTCACTGAATTCAGCCCAAGTAGTGACACGGCCCGCTGGGCGCATAGCTCCATAATTCTCCCACCATAGACTGGCGGGGCCTTCAAGATGATATGCAGAAAAGGTGACCTTGTCAGCCTCCGCTACCAGCGCGGAACGCAGTTTGTGAGCGATACTGTGAAGCCAGTCATCAGCATCGAGAGGCTCGACAGAGTGGTGGAACGTGGGTGGATGCAATTTGATAAAATCACTGAGTGACACCACGTTAGTCCTCTGATGGTGTGCTGTATTCTGTTCAATACGCTCCAACAAACGGTTGGTCTCCCGCTTGTTTCTCTCAGCTTCCATCATAACCTCGGCTAGTGAAGGAGGATGAGGCAGATTTGCATCCCTGACTTCACTGCCTTCGGCCTGCTCTTGAGGAGCAGGGTTAGCGCGCGTGTTGACCATCCTAGGTAAACAAGACAATGATTTAGTCAGGATGATAAAATTCCGACATAGGATATAAAATGTAAGGTATAACTCGAAATGCAAGATGATCATCCGTATGACATGGTAAATACAGAAACTGCTTCTTTATTCCATCGTCATACACACCATACAGGGTTTAGTACAAGACCAAACAAAGTACTATTACGGTGAAAAGAGGATTACATCTCATCGGAGGCATTCCAAGGTCCTTTACATTATTTTTCTACTCCTCCGGAAAGAGTACAAACTAGGTCATATCCCACGAGTCACGCGGGACGATAGACGACATAGCTAGTGCGAACTAGTGATACTACCACTAACTCAGACCGATCCGTAGTAGTCCTCGTAGAAGTCACCTCCATAGCCTGGAAGCTCAACATGATCATCCGGAAACAGACGATCTCGCGGAGCTTGTGGACCATAGGGGCTAGGATGAGGCCTTGGACCAACAGACGGTGGCCTGCGGGGACCGTGGGGTGGGGTGATGCCTCCTACATCACGCCAACCCATCACGTCTGGCAGAGCAGATCTCACAGGATAGAGATCGCGCATATCCGAATATCCAGCTTGCACCGCCGGTGCGAACCGAGTCAAAGTGGCCCAGTGGTCAGCACGGGTATTGAAGAGCTCTAACCTGAAGGCCCGATTTTCACGGTCCTTATCCTCGAGCATCTCAGCAGTGGTGCGAGTCCGTGAATCCTCCTGTGTGGGGTCAGCATAGATAGCCTGGAGATACCCTTGTGCTCCCGGAAGTGATCCTGGCATATACCGGAAATCAGAGTCCCGAAATAGTCCAGATCTGACTCGCATGATGGTCATCATAGAGTAGGCGGCGTCCTGCACAGCCATCTCAATGGTAACCCCGAGTCCATAGGAGCAGTGAAGGGGCTCGGTGGATCCAGGATAAGATGGAAATATCCTGACAGTGCAGAGATACTGGCTTTGATTGAAGTCCCGAAATTGCTCTTCGACCGTGTACTCAGGATACCAGCGGTATCCAGCCTCAGTCATTACCCTGACCAACTTGGCAGTATGGCCGGGTACATCTAGGCATCGAGTCAGGCGAACCACTTGATTGAGGTCGCGAGTGGCCATCTGAAAGCACAATCATAATGCAAAGGCATTAGAATTTCTAGCAAAATTTCGGCAGCATAACAGCTGTAAATGCTCAAGAAGGATTTTGAGACATTTGACAAAGGATTACATACACACTCAACATCATCATATCAAATTTCTGAGACCATCCCAGCAACATAATATGGTAGAAGAACTGAACTAGGCTTGTATCCATCATACCTATAAGGTACAACTGATTAGTAACACGTGATCCTGATAGAGAGAATAGATCCTAATTCCTTAACCCCCGGTGGAAGAATGGACTGACTCAGATCAGAATGTCATAAGATGAAGGAGTAAAAAGAGCCTTACGTTCCAACCCACAAACAATTCCCCTACATATAACTAAAGAATTTCTAGACTCAACATCGACCAGTTTGGCTTGGAGACCCTACAGGCAGTCCGGCTCTGATGCCAACGCTGTCAGGACCCCGACTCGATGTCACATCGATCTAGCCGGTAACACCTCATATCACTTTGCGGTCTCACGCACAGTATCCCCACGGGTGTCGCCTTACCTTTGCCCGGGACCGTTTGCGCCTTTTGGCTCACGTATATGATAGTGTCACTAGCATCCATATGATAAGGAGCCCGGGCTGACATGACTAGTCGTAAACCCAAAGTGGCACAGACTTACAGGGACAGGCATCCATGACCCAGCTTCGAACGTGTCGGTCATCAGCAAGTGGGTCCGGGCTGTAGCACTGGGCTAGCAGGACTCCGGTAAACCGGGCTGTAGCGGGCTAACAGGACTCCAGTACTCAAAGCGTGACATTTCCCCGAAGGGACAGACACAGGAACGAAGAAGGACACATGCCGGCCAGCCTAAGTGTTCCAGAGCAGTAGCAAGCTACCATGGCTCAGCGGTAACACTAGGAGACATTTCCCGGTAAGAGAGGCTACTAAAGATAAACAACTAGGTAGTCAGATCCCACACATACCAAGCATTTCAATCATACACACAATATGCTCGATATGTGCAAATACAACGAAGCATCACAACATGACTCTATGACACAAGTACTTTATTTAAGGCTCAGAGAGCCATACATAACATACACAAAGGTACGGGTCTCACGACCCAACATACAAGTCATACAGTCATACAAACTAGCAGCGGAAGTAACTTGTCTGAGTACAGACAACTAGTAAAATAAAAGAGGCTTGGAAAGCCTAGCTATACTACATGGTCCTTCACAAGCTCAGGGTCACCACCTGGGCCTTTAGCCTACTCGTTGATGTCAATGTCTACATAGAACCCATCAGAAGGGGTTGCAGCGTCTTCTGTAAAAATGTAAATTATAGCAACATGAGTACAAAGGTACTCAGCAAGACTTACATCAGATCCTACATACATGCATATTATCAAGAAGGGTTGGTGGAGTTATTGCAGCAAGCCAGCTTTGACTTTTGGCTAGACTATCCTACGATACTTCAACTTGAAATGGTTTTGCGCACACGAGTCCACTACTCACCACTTCAATACACTACCGAGGATCCACCTCCGTCTCCCTATGGAAGAGCCATCCTCGGCACTCACACTTATCTTGAGGCTTTTAGTAGTTTCCATTTACTTGTCTATGAACTGTATAGGCAACCAAGTAGTCCTTTACTGCGGACGCGGCTATTCGAATAGATCATGTTAACCCTGCAGGGGTGTAATTCTTCATACATGCTCTCACCACTTACCGTCGTTTACACGACATGTACTCGGCAACCTTCAAGCGGAAGCCCAACGTGGGTGTCGGCCACGACCTACCTAATCACCTAAGCCTCCAGTAGGCTACAAACACCAGAAACTACTTGCAACTCCTGGACGGAGAACTAGGGTGAATAAGAAGCCGAGAGGGTCCATTGGTTTCGGGCCCAATGCATGGTAGTAGCTGATTCTTAAATCACACATACAGATCTCAGTGCTTAAGGTCGGCTTCAATGAAACAACCCACCATGTACTCCTACATGGCCTCTCATCGATACCTTTACCAAATCGTGTTCACCACACCACTCTCATTACCGACATAAACATTTCACTCTAGCCCATCACCCAGATGAACCAGACCTGACACGACTCTAAGCATAGCAGGCATAGCAAGGTAGGAACAACACATACATATGGCTCAATCAACTCCTACACATGCTAGTGGGTTTCATCTAGTTACTGTGGCAATGACAGGTCATGCAGAGGAAATGGGTTCAACTACCGTAGCACACAGCAGTTTGAAACGCGTTGTCTTAATGCAGTAAAAGAGAGCAAGAGCGAGAACATGGGATTGTATCGATATGATCAAATGGTTGGTTGCTTGCCTGATGGTTCGATGCACTCATACGGTTCTTCGTTAGGGTAATCACGGTACTCCTCGGAGGCAGAACCTGTCGCAAAGGACACCGATACACAACCATCACCAAACAATGTGCAACAATATGATGCATGCATGAAACATGGCAATATGAGTGTGTTGGGCTAATGCAACTAAAACCAGAAGGGTTTGAACCAATTTGAATCAAAGATTCAAATTTCAAACTCAAGCATGGCCTTTTAAAGTGCTTTTCCTTGTTCTGTTAAAAACATCAATTTAACTTGTTTGATCATGCATGAAAATAGTACAGATGGATAGATTGGATTTTTCTGATCATTTTTCATATATAATTTGTCTGATTTGGAGTTACAGAATAAAAGTTATGAATTTTTGAAGTTTAAATAATATTCTGGAATTTCCTGATTTAAATTAAATCCAGAAATATATATATAGCGCCAGCATGACGTCAGCATGACGTCAGTGGTCAACTGCGGCTGGCTGGGGTCAAACCTGACGTGTGGGGTCCACACGTCAGTGACAGGGGGGTTAAACAGGGTTAGTTTAATCCTAATTAGGAATTAGTGGCGCTGGGGCCCACTGGTCAGTGTCAGGGGGGTAGTTAGTTTAACTAATTCGGTTAGTGCTAATACTAATTAGCTAACAGGGCTGGGCCCACCTGTCATGGACACAGGGGGGTCCTGCCGTGGTCAAGGTGGGTCAAACCTACCGGCGACATGACGCCGGCGAGGCCCGAGACGGCGGCGCGATACGGAAACGCGCTATAGGGCACGGGCGAGGCCGTGCTTGGGCTCGTTGGAGAGCCCTTGCTCCCGCGCGTCGAACGGTGGTGGTGGCCGTGCCTGAGGTGGCCGGTACCGACGACGGCGAGCTCGTGAGCGGCGGCCGGAGTTCGGGTGCGGTCGGGATCGGCGCTGCTGCTCGCAGGCGAGGGAGCTGAGGCGCTGGAGGGACTCTACGGGTCGCGGCAAGCACAACGGGTGCACGCCCGTGACCAAATGGTCACCGGAGCTGCGTCGACGGTGAGCTCGGCGACGGCGGAGGTTCGGCCGTGGTGGGAAACGGGGTTACGGTGCGGGAACGAGGGGGAAAAGAGGGGGAAACGGTGGCGGAGCTCACCGCGGTTGCAGTGGGCCTCGAAGCGGGCTCGGGGACGCGCTGGAGACGGCGAATCGACGGCGATGGTGGTCAGAGCCCGAGGAGGAAGACGATGGCGTGGAGGCGATGCAGAGCTTCCCGAGGGGCTTGGCATGGTGGGGAGGAAGAGGGGGTCGCGGCGGAGCTCCTGAGCTCAGTGGAGGGGCGAGGGGTGGCCGGTGACGGCTGCTATGGCGAACGGCGGCGATGGTGGTGTTCGGCCGTGAGAGAGAGAGCGAGGGGGAGGAGGGGAAGAACCGAGGGAGAGTGAGAGAGAGCAGGGGGAGGGCGTGGCGTCGTTCCAGGCCATCCAGACGAGGAGGGGAGGGGCAGGCAGGCAGGGAGGGAGGTGGCGTGGCGCGGTGGCGCGCGCGCGCGCCGGGAACACTCCCCTCCCTCTGTCGAGGACGAAGACGACAGAGGAGGGAGACGGGCTGGGCCGACCAGCTGGTTGGGCCAGAGGCGCCAGGTAAAAGGCCCAGGTAAGGTTCTCCCTTTTATTTATTTCTGTTTTCTAATTTCTGACATTTGTTTTGATTTAAATAAAATATTAAATCATTTTATAACCTTATGCCAATTTTTGCAGGAGCTAGATATATTATTCCAGAGCTCCCCAACAGGTGGCATAGTTTTTGGACATATATTAATATATATAACTAATATATTTCCAATGCAAATATTTATGCATTAATTCCAAGTGCCCAAAATAAATACCTATGAGCTCTTAAAAATATTGGTTTGATTTTTATCTCTGTCCAATATTTTCAGAGAGCAACATGAGCATTTTCTTGGACCCTTTTGGAGAAATTTTTATTTGGGTCATTTTCAAAAATGATTCTGAGGGTTTCACAACTCCCCATTTAAAATTAAATGGAATTTTAAACATGATGCACACACTCTGATGCATGACTAGCTAGGGTGTGACATGTATCTTCACAGCCTATCAATCCGGCCCACATCAATAATCCGGACGCCCGAGGACCCGTTAATCCAGGCAGTCCCTCTGTAGCCCCTGAACCAGGCTTCAATGACGAGGTGTCCGGCGCGCAGATTGTCTTCAGCATTGCAAGGCGGGTTCCTCCTCCGATTACTTCAAAGTACCCGACTTAAAGAGCAGTATCTGGCTTCCTATTTAATCTTGCACCCATTGGCTTCCGCACCTTCATGACTTTAGCTTCCACATGTCGAGCGAATACGTGAAGTTGGGGTATTTTTGCACATACCACCCTGACCATGTAAGAAAGTTGTCTTATTTAAAGAGATGGGGATCTTTAGATCCATTCCACACCAAGCGTAGAATCCTCGGAGATTGCTAAGAGAAACCATTCCAACATGGCTAGTGCTCCCAGCTCTTCTTCCCGCCCCCACACCCCAAAAAAGGCGATTGGGAAAAGTGTTCCGTATCCCACAGTCAGCTAGTGAAGCTACAGACACATGGATTTCTTCCCCGTGCAGATCTAGTGCTCGTTCGAGCCAGATTGGGTTACTTCGATGGCGGGACTCAGGCGGAGAATTTCCCCAACCCATCCAAGGGGGAACGAGTATGCTTTGTTCCCGACTTGTTGAGAGGCATCGGATTTCCAATCCATCCGTTCCTCTGAGGGCTTCTAGAGTATTATGGCCTCCAACTGCACAATTTTACTCCTGCCTCCATCCTGCACATCGCGGGTTATGTTGCTCTTTGTGAGCTATTCCTAGGTTGCGAGGCCCATTTCAAATTATGGAGGAAACTATTCTACCTCGTCTCTCGTAATCAAGTGGGGTCAATATTTCAAATGGGCAGCGCCGAGGTATGGTGCATTGCCGGGACCAGATACCTGTCCGGCACGCCGAAGAAGGAATCCGAAGAGTGGCCTTCCGAATGGTTCTATATTGAGGACGTTTCCTTTCCCGGCCCAGTCCGAGTGGGTCTTCCCGAATTTTCAAGTGCTCCATTGAAGAAACGCCACAGCTGGCGCCCTCGGAGCCTCGGGGAGGAAGATAGCATGGAAGTCCGTCAGTTGATGAGCAAGATAAAGATGCTCTCCCAATCCGGATTGTCAATAGTCGAGGTCATGGTGAAATCCATAGTATGAGGGGTCCAGCCACTCCAGTACGGAGGGCATCCCATGTGGCACTATAACGGAGAAGATGACGCCACCCGCTGCGGTCGGAAGGGTCCGAATACCCCCGCCGCTTTGGCCAAAATACTTGCCAGACTATACAAAGGGGAGAAACAGGAGTTCATCCGCATTATGGGCCGAGATGGATTCTCCATGTATAATCCTCCCAGATTGGTGAGTTCCAATCCCTCTACTCTACTCAATTTACTCCCTGAGTCATTTTCCATGAACATTAATATGTTCATCTATAACAGGAATGGCGGAAGATCACCAAGGGGCTCCACAGCCCCGCCCCACAGCCAGAGGACCACAACCGGGTCCTTGACCCCGGATTCAAAGAGGATTCAGATATATTCGTAGAGCTCGAGGATGGTGTCGGTGTCAAAACCGGCGGATCTCGGGTAGGGGGTCCCGATCTGTGCGTCTTAGGCTGATAGTAACAGGAAGCAAGGGACACAATGTTTACCCAGGTTTGGGCCCTCTCGATGGAGGTAAAACCCTACTTCCTGCTTGATTAATATTAACGATATGAGTAGTACAAGAGTAGATCTACCACGATATCGTAGAGGCTAAACCCTAGAAGCTAGCCTATGATGATTATGATTGTAATTGTGATCGGCCTTCTAAGGACCAACCTCTCCGGTTTATATAGACACCAGAGAGGGCCAGGGTTTAGATGGACTCGGTTACAAGGAAGGAAATATAATATCCGGATCGCCAAGCTTGTCTTCCACACAAAGGAGAGTCCCATCCGGACACGGGATGGAGTCTTGAGTCTTGTATCTTCACGTTTCAATAGTCCGGATGATGTATATAGTCCGGCTGTCCGGATACCCCCTAATCCAGGACTCCCTCAGATGGAGTGTTTTACTAGGTGAGCCATGACGGCACAGAAGTGGCCATCACCGCCTACTATCCCGGTCTTCTTCCTGCCTCACATGTAAGTAATCAAGAGACGTCTCCTCCGAAAGAGCTTCCTCATTCTACCTTACCCACCGCACTATCTTGTGCTCCAAAGGGGAGGCGCTCGGCGCGCCATGCTGCACCGGAGGCGACTCACAAGACAGCGGCGCCTACGCCGGGCAGGCCTTCGAAGAGGAAGGCAAAGGAAAACACGGCCGAGCCTTCATCCAAGAGGTATGGTTTTTTAAATACGCTCTTTGGCTGTCACACTGAAGTGTGACACTGTCCGTTGTGTGTTATCAGGAAAAGTCTTTGCCGGACTATGTTCGGGGATCCTGCTGGTCATGCCTCTACTAGCCAGATTCTAGACCCTGTCTCAAGGACTGAGGCTGACGCAGGAGTGACACCGGATTGTCCTTCTACAGAGGATTCAGATGATGTATTCGTCACAAACTCTAAAGTGGAAAGCGCCATGAATCATCGGCACCGGCGGGCCGCTCTTCGCGACCCCGGTTTTTCAAAAGAGGCATTCAATGCCTTCAACTCGGCTGACGCATACATCCGAGCTGCTCGAGATGGGCTTACCAAAGCCACTGACCAATATTTGAAAAATATGCGGGTAAGTACACACTTGTACAATTCTGATAATTATATACCAGTAGCCCCCGAGACTTGAAACAGTTGATGCAACTGATTTGAGGATCATTGTATATCCAGGTGCTCACAGAGAAGAACAACCTGTTGTCTCAGGAGATGGAAAAGTGTCGGACCCAGCTAGCTGCTGCTACCACCGAACTGGAGAAATACAAGAAGGCAGTGTCTGGTAATGATACCCTCTATTCAGAAAACATAATCATATACTAGGATTATTAATACTGGTGCATATCTTATGGAAGAGTCGCCAGATCATCCGGGAGAGGCACCGGAAGTCGCACAAGCGGGAGGTCCAGAAGCCAAAAGGCAACTAGCCGCGGGCGAACGTATACTGACACGGGTCAGGGAGGAGAAAAACAAACTCCAGGATTCCAACACCCAGCTGGGCATGGAACTAAAATATGTTCGGGCCCAATTGGCTGAGTCCGTGAAGGAAAATAAGAGGCTACGAGGCAGCATATTTAGCATGTGTTCGAACTTACCTTTGTGTAGTTCAGCGAGGAAACAAACTGACAAAGTTATGTCTGTAGGTTTGCTGACCGGCTGTCCTGAAGAGGAGATGGCCGGATCTTCGGGCGATCTGCTACAAGAGCTGTCGCAAATGCACGAGAGAGCTCGGCAGGCGACGCAAAGTATTGCCAAGGCCTTATGGCCATCCGACTCCCTCCAGGAAGTATGGAGGAGCTTGTAAAGCTATTCAAGGGAGCGCGGCGGCGCTTTCGATTATGGAAGATATCGGCCTGCCGGGAAGGCACGCGAGAGGCCTGGGCCATGGTGAAAACACGGTATACCAAGCTCGATCCGAATCACATGGACCAGGTCGGTCCTTTAGGGTCAGATGGAAAAGAAATTCCCATTAGTTTGGTATATGACCACGTACAAGTAGCTGCCAAGTATTCCCAATAGGATTGTAAGCCAGATAGCCTATTAGATGGCATACAGGAAGAAGTTTTTGAGTCCAAGTGACTATGTACTTCAATTGACAAATTTGTCCCTAGCCGGATTGTAAAATGATTGTCATGGCGGACCTTTTTGCTTTGGCCTCTAGACCCGAGGGTGCGGAGTGTTTCTGAATACCCGCTTGGTAATATAGACCAGGGTATGCGTGGAAACCAGGCGTAGGGTTCATAGTTGCTTGAACAGACAAGTATCTGGCTAGCTATGTTATATTACATCTCGATCGTAAGAAATATCTTCCAGAGAGAATAGTTCCATCAAGGGTTCCTTTCCCTAGGTCAGCATGCGTTGGCGTGCATGTCCGAACTATGATTGAAGAATCACATCACACGTAACATCTGGGGGTTTATAGTGTAATGAGTACAAAACATCTTTGGTCCACCGACCGAATATTCCCTTAAGAACACTAGCTTTCAGCTTCACCCAGTCTGAGGTACACATCCAGATGACCCGGCAGTAACAATCGCAGAGGTGCTCCCTTTATGCCCTAGCCGAATTAACGGGAACGTAGGGCATAAGCACAGGATCTAGGCAACCCATCTTGGCCAAAACATAAGTCATATCGATGCATATAATTGTGAAGAAAAGGTACATACGCGGAAAAGACACATATGTGGTGATCTTGATGCTCGGAAAGTAATAATAATAATAATAAGCTTCTGTACAGGAAGCCCCCAGGTATAATTAACGTACATATTTGAGAATGTGTGCATCGTAGGTGTACGATTTAGCCACACGAGAGCTTTAAGGCTAGAAAAAGAAAAGGTGAAAAGAGAGGAAAATAAACAATGCAAACAAAAGGGAGAAAGGAGACGAACGAAGAGTCTGGCGCTAGGCATAGAATCTTCGGAGTCTGGCCGCGTTCCATGGGTTCAGCTCTAGGCGATTGTCTGATGCATCACGCAGGTGGTACGCTCCTTCGGTGAGGACTTCATCAATGATGAAGGGACCCTCCCACTTGGGCTTGAGTTTCTCCTTTTTCTTCTCCGGCAAGCATAGAACGAGTTCGCCAACATTATAAGTCTTCGCCCATACTTCTCTGCTTTGATATCTGCGGGCCTATTGTTGATAAAATGCGGAATGGGCTTTTGCGACATCGCGCTCCTCCTCCAGGGAATCTAAGATGTCCTACCGATCAAGCTCGGCCTCTCTCTCTTCATACATGCGCACTCGAGGTGAGTCATGAATAATGTCGCAGAGTAACACAGCCTTTGCACCGTACACCATGAAGAAACATGTATATCCGGTAGAGCGATTCTGCGTGGTCCGCAGCCCCCATAGTACGGAGTCGAGCTCCTCGACCCAGTGCTTGTCTGATTCTTTCAAAGACCACACAAATCTTGGTTTAATGCCACTCATAATAAGACCATTGGCTCGTGCGACTTGACCGTTTGTTTGTGGGTGATAGACGGAGGCGTAATCGAGCTTAATGCCTAGATTAGCACACCAGGTTTTCACCTCATCGGCTGTGAAATTGGAGCCGTTATCGGTTATGATGCTGTGTGGAACACCATAACGGTGCACAACGCCAGATATGAATTCTATCACTTGTCCGACTTCGGTCATTTTAACTGGTTTGTCCTCTATCCACTTAGTGAATTTATCCACCATAAGCAACAGATATTTTTTCTTATGGCTTCCTCCTTTAAGAGGTCCGACCATATCAAGCCCCCAGACCACGAAAGGTCAAGTGATGAGTATTGTTTGTAGAGCGGTGGGTGGCATATGGCTTTGATTGGCGAAATGCTGGCATCCAACGCAATGTTGGACAAGATCTTGTGCGTCTGCTCGGGTAGTCGGCCAATAGAAACCTGTACGGAAGGCCTTGTTTACGAGGGCCCGAGCCGTGGCATGGTGACCTTCTTCCTCAGAGATACATCTTTGAAGTACTCCAGTAACGCTTTTCTTGTAGAGTTCTCCGTCGTGAACCTTGTAGGCTTTAGAGCGCCGGACGATGCAGCGCGCCTCATTCTGATCCTCAGGGAGCTCTCGCCTATTAAGGTAGGCCAAGAAGGGTTCAGTCCATGGGGCAATGACTGCCATGATCAGATGGGCCGACGGTGTAATTTCGGTGGCTGAGTCCCCGATGATATCGGTGTGTTCAGAATCTGGGGTTATAGTCGGATCCGGATTGGTGTTGCCGCTCTCCCCCTGCCACACCACGGATGGCTTTAAAAGCCTTTCCAAAAATATGTTAGGTGGGACGGGGTCATGCTTGGTGCCGATGCGAGCAAGGACATCCGCCGCTTGATTGCTTTCTCGAGCCACATGGTGAAACTCGAGCCCCTCGAACCGAGCCGACATTTTGAGAACGGCGCTATGGTAAGCCGCCATCTTCGGATCTTTGGCATTGAAATCTCCATTTATTTGATATATTGTGAGGTTTGAATCCCCGCGCACCTCCAGGCGTTGTATGCCCATGGAGACGGCCATCCGAAGACCATGCAATAAGGCCTCGTATTTTTCTGCATTGTTGGAGTCCATGTATAATATTTTGAGTACGTATTGAACTATATCTCCAGTAGGGGATGTTAGGACAACGCCTACTCCGAAGCCCGCTAGCATTTTGGATCCGTCGAAGTGCATGACCCAGTTGGAATATGTGTCGTACTCTTTAGGGAGTTCAGCCTCTGTGAATTCGGCGACGAAGTCGGACAGTACTTGGGATTTAATGGCCCAGCGCGGTTTGTATGTTATGTCGAATGGGAGGAGCTCAATGGCCGACTTGGCAATCCAGCTCATGGCATCGCAGTTTTTTATTATGTCATTGAGTCGTACCTCGGAGGCCACCGTTATTGAGCACTCTTGAAAGTAGTGTCGTAGCTTCTGTGATGCCATGAAGACCGCGTATGCTATTTTTTGGTAATGAGGGTACCGAGATTTGCATGGTATGAGACAGTGGATACGTAGTGTATACATTTGTATAATAACGTAGTGTATACATTTGTATCCGTCCTCCTCTCGTTCAACAACGAGCACCGCACTTATGACTTGGTGTGTGCCCGATATGTATAATAACATGGGTTCGCCGACGTTTGGTGCGGCCAGGATTGGGTTGCTCGCTAGAAGAGCCTCTATTTCTTCCAGTCCGGCCGTTGCCGCATCCGTCCACTCGAAGTGATCGGTGCATCGGAGAAGGCGATAGAGTGGCAACGCCTTTTCTCCTAGTTTGGAGATAAAGCGGCTTAAAGCTTCCACACATCCGAATAGTTTTTTGACTTGTTTAAGGTCTGTTGGCGTACCCAACTGTGACAAAGCTCGAATTTTAGCTAGGTTCGCCTCAATTCCCTTATTGGAAACGATGAAGCCCAATAGTTTTCCAGCTGGAACGCCGAAAACAAACTTTTCCGGATTGAGCTTGATGTCATATGTACGGAGGTTGTCTTATGTGAGACGCAAATCGTCTATTAATGACTCAACGTGCCTAGTTTTGACGACTACGTCATCCACATATGCATCATTTGTCTTCGACGATTTGTTTTTCCAGGCATGTTTGAATCATGCGTTGGTAGGTGGCACCGGCATTTTTGAGCCCGAAGGGCATAGTTTTGAAGTAGAAAGGCCCGTATGGGGTAATAAATGCCGTTGCGGCTTGATCGAACTCCTTCATCTTGATTTGATGCTATCCGGAGTATGCGTCGAGGAAACACAATGAGTCGTGTCCTGCGGTATCATTGATAATCTGATAAATGCGGGGGAGGGGGAAGGGATCCTTAGGGCAGGCCTTGTTGAGGTCTTTGAAATCGACACATAAGCACCAGGATTTATCCTTCTTTGGTACTATCACCAGGTTTGCCAGCCAGTCCGGGTGTTTTATTTCTCTGATGAATCCGGCCTCGAGTAACTTGGCTAGCTCCTTCCCCATAGCTTGTTGTTTGGGTACTGAAAAGTGCCGCAGTGTTTGCTTGACTGGCTTATATCCCTTCAATATGTTGAGGTTGTGTTCGGCCAGCCTGCGTTGGATCCCTGGCATATCAAAAGGGTGCCAGGTGAATATGTCCCAGTTTTTGCATAGGAACGCTCGTAGTGCGGCGTCAACCGTTGGGTCCAGCTGTGCCCCGATGGATGCTGTCTTCTTGGGGTCCGTCGGGTGGACTTGGAATTTGACTATTTCGTTTGCTGGTTTAAAGGAGGTGGATTTGGGTCGCTTGTCCAAGATCACATCATCCCTCTCCACCGTGGAGTGCAATGTGGTTTACTCTTCGGCCGCGAGGGCTTCAGACAATGACTCGAGGGCCAGAGCTGCGGTTTTGTTTTCGGCGTGGAGTGCTATGTCCGGATCACTGGCAAGAGTGATAATACCATTGGGCCCGGGCATCTTGAGCTTCATGTACCCGTAATGGGGTATAGCTTGGAAGCATGCAAATGCATCTCGCCCTAATAAGGCGTGATATCCACCGTTGAAAGGGGCCACTTGAAAGGTTATTTCTTCAGACAGGTAATTCTCCAGCGTGTCGAATACCACATCGAGTGTGATTTTTCCTGCACATCGCGCCTCCCGACTGGGAATGATTCCTCAGAAGGTCGTGCTACTTTGCTCAATGCGGCTCCTGTCGATTTCCATTATGTTGAGAGTTTCCTCATAAATGAGGTTTAGTCCGTGGCCGCCGTCCATGAGCACTTTGGTAAGCCGAAAGCCGTCCATGATCGGACTGAGGACCAATGCAGCTAGTGCCCGGACAGTCCTGATTTTTGGTTCGTCACTGGCATTGAAAGTTATGGCCGTGTCCTTCCAGGGGTTTATTGCTGCGACTTGGCAAACTTCAGCGAGGCTGCGGAGTGCCCTTTTGCGCCTATTGTTTGTAGGCGAAGTATCGAAGACTGTCAATACTCTGAGGTCGTCGTCTTCCGTGGGGTGTTGCTCTGCGGTATTTTTTGTGAGGAGATCCTCGCCGCTCTTGGCCACTTGCCGGAATATCCAACATGCTCTAAGGCTGTGGGTTGGTACGGTATCCGGTGTTGTGTGTATTTTGCATGGCCTATCAAGCCATCCCTCCAGAACGGTTCCGAGCTCCATAATGGACTTCGATTGGGCGACCGACGAGGGTGCATCCTTTTTGTCCGGACAAGGGGTTGAGTGGAAACTGGTGGCTCCCAAGAAGCTGCCTGAGTTTTCTAGGCGCTTTCCATTGTGCAGTACTTATGTACTATGGTTGCCAAGTCAGCAAAGTGTAATACGTGACAGCGGTTGATGGCATTGAGGATTCCCTCATCTGTGCAATCGTTGCAGAATAATTAGATCACATCTTCATCGCGGTAGTCTTTGATCTTGTCTTTGACAAGGAGGAATCTGGCCCAAAAGTGATGGACTGTTTCTTGAGACTGTTGTCTGATGTGCATAAGATCGCGTGTATCTGGGTGGGTGGGTGGATTTAAGTCGGAATCCTGACCCAATCTGGGATCCGGAGTTTGAGAAACTTCCGAGCTTAACAGTTCGGGCTCTGGGATATCAACCAATTTTTCAGGTCCACCGTCTAGCTCTAGGTTCGGAGTATGGGGCACGTCTTCCCGCGGAAGGGTATCCGGTTCTGTGAGCTCGGAAACCCAAACATAGTTCGTCCACAATATAGAGGGAGAGTTGTTGTACTAATCCGGCACTACCGCTATCTGATGGGTGATTGGCGGAGATTCAATTTCTCTCTAATCCGGTTTAAGCCCAATTTGATAGTAGTCTGTAGCAACCCCCAAGGCGGCGATGTGATCCAGGAGTTCGTTTAAAGACGAAAACTCCGTCGGATCCGTCTGTTTGGAGTATTCGGACTTGCCGCAGAGGCGATTTTAGATGACCTGAGAAGTAATCGTCGGCCCAACGGCCGAACGGGCGGTCATGGTGAAGCCGCCCAGACGGAGGGCTTGGCCTGAGGCCAGGGCTCCTCCGGAGGTGATATTGTCCTTGATAACACGACGAGCCATCAATCCTATCTTCGATGTCACAGCGGAACTCCCAATGAAAGCACCAATGTCGGTGTCAAAACCGGCGGATCTCGAGTAGGGGGTCCCGAGCTGTGCATCTAAGGCTGATGGTAACAGGAGGCGGGGGACATGATGTTTACCCAGGTTCGGGCCCTCTCTATGGAGGTAATACCCTACTTCTTGCTTGATCAATCTTGATGAATATGAGTATTACAAGAGTTGATCTACCACGAGATCGTAATGGCCTAAACCCTAGAAGTCTAGCCTATATGATTATGATTGTCTCTACGGACTAAACCCTCTGGTTTATATAGACACCGGAGGGGACTAGGGTTGTACAAAGTTAGTTACAGAGAAAAGGAATCTTCATATTTGGACGCCAAGCTTGCCTTCCACACCAAGGAGTGTCCCATCCGGACACGGGTGAGAGTTTTCGGCCTTGTATCTTCACAGCCTATCAAGCCGGACCATATCAATAGTCCAGACGCCCGAGGACCCCTTAATCCAGGACTCCCTCAGTGGGCACAGAGGACAAGTAGGCCTTCAACTCTTGCAAGGCCGCATCTGCTTCTGGGGTCCACTTCATGGGTCCTGCCTTCTTCAGGGTTTTGAAGAACGACAGGGTGCGCTCGGCAGACTTTGAAATGAATATGCTTAGCGCGGCAACGCACCCTGTCAGATGCCTCACATCCTTTACTATCCTTGGCGCTTGGATCTGCTCAATGGCTTTAATCTTATCGAGGTTGTCTTCGATCCCCCGATGGGACACAAAGAACCCAAGTAGCTTGCTAGAGCGAACACCAAATATACACTGCTCCGGGTTGAGCTTTAAGTTGATCTTGCATAGATTCGCAAATGTCTCCTCCGAATCCTAGATAAGAGATGCTCTGTCCTTGGTCTTGACCATAATGTCATCCATATAAGCTTCAATCTTTCTATGCAGCTGCGGCTCGAAACCAATCTAGACTGCCCTTACAAAAGTAGACCCGACACTCTTTAGTCCGAATGGCATGCAGATAAAATAGTACGTACCACATGGGGCGATGAACAAGGTCTTCTCTTCGTCTTCCTTGGACATGAAGATCTGGTGATACCCAGAATATGCATCCAGAAAGGAAAGCAAATCGCAGCCCGAAGTGGAATCCACGATCTGATCGATGCATGGCAAGGGAAATGGGTCCTTCGGTCAAGCCTTGTTGAGATTTGTGAAAATCTATGCAAAGCCTCCATTTCACGTTAGCCTTCCGGACCACCACTGGATTTGCTAACCATGTGGGATGTAGCACTCCTCTGACCAAACCAGCTTCTTCAAGCTTCTTGATCTCCTCTGCAATAAACTGCTGCCTCTCCAAGGCCTGGTTTCGGACTTTCTGCTTGACGGGTCGGGCACGTGGGTAGACAACAAGGTGGTGTTTGATTACCTCCCTAGGAACACCGGGGATATCAGATTGTTGCCAGGCAAACACATCGATATTCGCCCGCAGGAAGGCAACAAGCGCGCTTTCCTATTTGTCATCGAGGGTGCGCCGATGATGAAAGTACCATCAGCGCCAGCCAGCCCTGCCGGGACCTTCTTCACTTGTGCAGCAGTAACCTTGGATGTTTTGCTGTTGGAACTCTCCGGCAGGTCATCAACAAGCGCAGCATACTCCAAAGAGGTATGCTTCCCAGATTTCTCACTGGTGTGGAGACCTGCTATACAAATGGTTTTTAACCCCATTCCGTGGAGGTGTTTGGAACCGTCGCCAAGTGAGTGTGGGTGATAGGGGGGTCATTCCCACACGACCCAGAAACCGTCGGGATAGGCCCTCCTGCCACACAGGCTGGGGAAAAATGAGCTCGTGTGCAATCTGGTGGGGCATCAAAACCCAATTGTTTCCGTTCGTATGTACATCCCACACAGTGAATCCCAGAAAAACATTTTCGTTCGTATGTATATCACACACAGTTTTTTGTGTGGAAATGTTTGTGCAAGGTGGCCTAACGCAAACAGTTCTTTGCCGGAAGCCATGTGTGATTGTTAGTTCGTCGAACACACCTACTTTCTAGAAACCGTGCAGGTTGTTTGAGTTCATCGCCCATGGTGCTTTCTAAGTATCCGTCTGCAATAGAAAACCCTAATAAGTAGGGTAATTAGCCTATTATTGATAATCCATGTACTAATCAAATTGATATTTCTTATAAGACACACCAGATATTTCATATCCGTATAACAGGAACCAGGATTTCATAATCGAATTACATCAGATAGCTTCGGCACTCAGTTACGCCATTACACAACAGCACCAAGTTTCACATGCAACATAAAAAACCTTTGGAAAGTAGCATCATACATGGTAAATACACAGATGAATCTTATCTGGGAAACTGCAGAAGCGGAAGGCAAATATTGAGCCTTCGGTGATGTTGAATGTCCTTGCAACTTTAGGCCAGTGGCTATAGATAATTGCCTGCCCAACCTTCATCCTCTTCATCAAGACTGCCATATTGTACCGTGGGTGTTGAATGAATACCTTCCTTGCCTCTTTACCATGCAGGTGGTTTGAGAGGTAATCATCGGTGAACTGCTTGAAAAGTACTGAAAATAAAGATATGCATAAATCGATGTTATAAATTTTGAAATGGCGCAAAGGGGTAGAAACAAGGTAAAAGAGTTAGTGCCATCCTATAGATGACTGATGTCTTCTTCATTGTGCAAACAAAGATCTTGTTGTTATTCGTCGCAAGTTTCTTCATCTTTACAATCTTTCTGAGTTTCTTGACTTGACTAATATTCATGGACATCTCATTTCCCCATATGCAAAATGGGCCGAATAGTGGGTCTAAGTCTCTGACAGCAGGACCTACATGTGCCAGACCAAATTGTAAGAAACTTAAATATTAGAATGATTCCTGCAACTGCACAATAGTGTTCTATTGGCCAAAGGACCATGCTTGAACAAACCTCGATGGTAAACCGCAGTGTCTCCCATTGTTTCCCTGCAACACACATAAGGAAGATCTTGATCAGGTTAACTGAGAGTTGCCATACTATCAGTAGAATATGTATTGAGTATACCCAAATTTGATTTCCTTCACATGCATAACAATACAAAATTGTACCCATAGCAAGTGAAAATCAAATTGCAGAACTGAACCAAACAGTTAAATAGACGGCAGACCAATTGAACCAAAATATTAACTGAGCCCGACATTGCAGAATGGAAACATGTACTAGAAGATAAGACAGCTAACAAAACAAATAATTCTTGAGAACACTACTACGAAATGTAGAAATTGTTGGACCAAACTATTAACTGAACATTACATTTCAGAGGACCAAAGTGTTAACTGAACGTTACATTTCAGAGAACCAAACTGTTAACTGGACATCAGATTGCATATTAACATTACAGAGGACAAATCACTCGAAGGCACTGGTGGTGTCCTCGAGAAAACAAAATGAACTATATTTTAAAGTAGACAACCGCGTGGTGGTGTTGACGGTGGCCTTGAAGATGAGGTGCTCCTCCAAGATCTGGCGGTCGACACACATGGTAGCCATAGTAACCTGGTGCACGCGTGCGGCCGCGATTTTCTTCTCCGCTGCCAGATGCTACTGAGCTCCACGTTATACTATGTGCAAAATGGCCGTGGGCGGCGCTTAATTGGAGGAGGGGGACAGTGATTTCGACGAAAGGTGTTGCGCCGTCAGTCGGGGCATGTTGGACGGGAAAGGAGGAGGATGTTGTGGGTGGGGTGCGGATTACCTGACCATATCGACGAGGCCACGCAGCAAGAAGAAGGGTCGGCTGCGAGGAGGCCGCGTAGCAAGAAGAAGGGTCGTTGGCAAGGAGGCGGCACTGCAAGAAGAAAGGTCACGGCGAGGAGGCGACGCTACAAGAAGAAGGGTAGCCGGTGAGGAGGCCTGCTGCAAGAAGAAGGGTCGCCGGCAAGGAGGCTAAGCTGCCAGTAAGCAACAGTAAAGGTTTGAACTTGGAAAGCAAGGAGGAACAGTGGAAATGTGGCTTTTGGTGGGAGGGAGCGGGCGGGGAGATAGATATTTCCGCGATGGCAAAATTTGTTCGCTCGGTGCCGCAACAATCTGGCGCGCAAGTCTAGTTCAAGCGCGGGCGGTGGAATGTAGACGAAGAAGCTTCATGCGTAAGCCAGACAAGATGGTGCACCAAGATATTTTATATCGCATCCCACACGATTCTTTCTAGTAAACTGTTTGTGGTATACCTAATTTTTACATTATGTTTTGAAAAACAAAATGGTGTTACGGAGGGAAAGATGGTGTTTGAATTCCTAGAACATTTATGTACTATGAACATGCAACTATATGAGTGCCTTGTTTAAATTTGGAATTATTCCGGGTTCGTTTGGCATTTTTTATGGATTAATTGAGTCTCTCGGCATTTAATGTGCATAATTCAAATTTGAACTACAAGCACATGCTCCAGTGAACCAAAGTTTGTTGAAAAATCACATGTGTGTCTTTGGGTGAATTTATAGGTCCCATCCAACAAATGGGAATGAAATTCAAACATTTGGGTATCCTGGCTCGGTCGGGAACATTGAGAAACTTCATTTTTAAATTCCTGGAAATTCAAAACACGCTTGAAAATCATGAAACGTGGCATGGTGTCATTTCATGGAACCAACTTGCCGTGGTTAAAAAATTGGCCACATTTGGACAAGTTTTTGGTATAAGCTTCTTGCAAACCGGAGCTTCTCTCGAGAAGACTCGTGAATCCCGAGGGGGGGATGTGTCTTTGTGTTCGAAATGATATACGTTGCCTCCCCCATGTTTTTTACAGAGGCAACATAGAACTATATGAGTGTCGTGTTAAAATTTGGAATTATTCAGGGTTCGTTTGGACTTTCTTATACATTAATTAAATTTCTGGTCATTTAATGTGCATAATTCAAATTTGAACTACAAGCACATGCTCCAATGCACCAAAGTTGGTTAAAATATCACATGTGTGTCCTTGGGTGAATTTCTAGGTCCCATGCAAGAAATGGGAATGAAATTCAAACATCCGGGCGTTGTGGCGAGGCCGGAAAGATTGAGAAACTTGGTTTTTTAATTCGTGTAAATCCAAAACACGCCTGAAAATCATGAAACTTGGCATGGTGTCATGACATGGCACCAACATGCTGTAGTAAATTTTTTGGCCGAATTTGGACACGCTTTGGTATAAGCTTCTTGCAAACCGGAGCTTCTCTCAAGAAGGCTCGTGGTTCTGAGAGGAATGTGTCACCTCCGTGTAGGAAATGACATACGTACACTGCCTTTTCCCTCCTTAATATTTTTACACGGGAAGATTATACCAAATAGAAGTATCGTGCTAACTTTTGGAATTATTCGGGGTTCGTTTGGCCTTTTTATACATCAATTCAATATCTGGGCATTTATTGTGCATAATTCAAATTTGAACTACAAGCACATGCTCCAGTGCACCCAAGTTGGTTGAAAAATCACATGTGTGTCCTCGGGTGAATTTCTAGGTCCCATGCAAGAAATGGGAATGAAATTCAAACCATCGTGGCTCGGCCGGAAAGATTGAGAAACTTGGTATCTTAATTCATGTAAATCCAAAACAGACCTGAAAATCATGAAACTTGGCATTGTGTCATGACATGGCACCAACATACTACGGTAATTTTTTTGGATGAATTGGGACTAGCTTTGGTATAAGCTTCTAGCAAACCGGAGCATCTCTCAAGAAGGCTCGTGGTTCCGAGAGGGAACGTGTCACCTCCGTGTGTGAAACGACATACGTACACTGCCTTCTTCCGCCTGAATTTTTTTATACAGGTAGATTAGACCAAATAGAAGTATCGTGCTAATTTTGGAATTATTCTGAGTTCATTTAGCCTTTTTTATACATTAATTGAATTTCTGGGCATTTAATGTGCATAATTCAAATTTGAACTACCAGCACATGCTCTAGTGCACCCAAGTTGGTCGAAAAATTACATGTGTGTCCTTGGGTGAATTTCTAGGTCCCATGCAAGAAATGGAAATGAAATTCAAACATCTAGGCGTCGTGGCTCGGCCGGAAAGATTGAGAAACTTGGTTTTTTAATTCATGGAAATCCAAATCACGCCTGAAAGTCATGAAACTTGGCATGGTGTCATGACATGGCACCAACATGGTGCGGTAAGTTTTTTGGCCGAATTGGGACCACCTTTGGTATAAGCTTCTTGCAAACTGTAGCTTCTCTCAAGAAGGCTCGTCCATTCCAAGATGGAACGTGTCACCCTCGTGTGCAAAACGACATATGTACACTGCCTTCTTCCGCCTTAATTCTTTTGCACAGGCAGATTACACCAAATAGAAGTATCGTGTAGAATTTTAGGATTATTTCGGGTTCGTTTGGCCTTTTTTATACATTAATTGAATTTCTGGGCATTTAATGTGCATAATTCAAATTTGAACTACCAGCACATGCTCTAGTGCACCCAAGTTGGTCGAAAAATCACATGTGTGTCCTTGGGTGAATTTCTAGGTCCCATGCAAGAAATGGAAATGAAATTCAAACATCTAGGCGTCGTGGATCGGCCGGAAAGATTGAGAAACTTGGTTTTTTAATTCATGTAAATCCAAATCACGGCTGAAAATCATGAAACTTGGCATGGTGTCATGACATGGCACCAACATGCTGCGGTAATATTTTTGGTTGAACTGGGACAAGCTTTCGTGTAAGCTTCTTGCAAATCGAAGCTTCTCTCAAGAAGGCTCGTGGTTCCGAGTGGGATCATGTCACCTCCATATGCAAAACGATATACGTACACTGCCTTCTCCCGCCTTAATTTTTTTATACAGGAAGATTGGACCAAATAGAAGTATCGTGCTAAATTTTGGAATTATTCCAGGTTTGTTTGGCCTTTTTTATACATTAGTTGAATTTTGGGGCATTTAATGTGCATAATTCAAATTTGAACTACAAGCACATGCTCCAGTGCAGCCAAGTTGGTTGAAAAAATCACATGTGTGCCCTTGGGTGAATTTCTAGGTCCCATGCAACAAATGGAAATGAAATTCAAACATTTGGGCGTCGTGGCTCGGCCGGAAAGATTGAGAAACTTGGTTTTTAATTCGTGTAAATCCAAATCATGCCTGAAAATCATGAAACTTGGCATGATGTTATGACATGGCACCAACATGCTGCGGTAAGTTTTTTGGCCGAATTGGGACAAGCTTTGGTATAAGCTTCTTTTAAACCGGAGCTTCTCTCAAGAACGCTCGTGGTTCCGTCACCTCCATGTGTGAAACGACATACATACACTCGCTTCTCATGCCTTCATTTTTTTATACAAGCCGATTAGACCAAATAGAAGTATCATGCTAAACATTGGAATTATTCCGGGTTCATTTGGCCTTTTTCATACATTAATTTAATTTCTGGACATTTAATGTCCATAATTCAAATTTGAGGTACAAGCACATGCTCTAGTGCACCCAAGTTGGTTGAAATATCACATGTGTTTCCTTGGGTGAATTCTAGGTCCCATGCAAGAAATGGAAATGAAATTCAAACATCTGGGCCTCGTGGCTTGGTTACAAAGATTGAGAAACTTGGTTTTTTGAATTCATGTAAATCCAAATCACGGTTGAAAATCATGAAACTTGGCATGGTGTCATGACATGGCACCAACATGTTGCGGTAAGTTTTTGGCCGAATTGGGACAAGCTTTGGTATAAGCTTCTTGCAAACCGGAGCTTCTCTCAAGAAGGCTCGTGGTTCCGAGAGGGAACGTGTCACCTCCGTGTGCGAAACGACATACGTGCACTACCTTCTCCTGCCTTAATTTTTTTTACATAGGCAGATTAGACCAAATTGAAGATTCATGCTAAAATTTGGAATTATTCCGGGTTCATTTGGCCTTTTTTATACATTAGTTGAATTTTTGGGCACTTAATGCGCATAATTCAAATTTGAACTACAAGCACATGCTCGAGTGCACCAAAGTTGGTTTAAAAATCACATGTGTGTCCTTGGGTGAATTTCTAGGTCCCATGCAAGAAATGGGAATCAAATTCAAACATCTAGGCATCGTGGCTCGGTCGGAAAGATTGAGAAACTTGGGTTTTTAATTCATGTAAATCCAAAATACAACTGAAAATCATGAAACTTGGCATGGTGTCATGACATGGCACCAACATGCTGTGGTACTTTTTTTGGCCGAATTGGGACGAGCTTTGGTATAAGCTTCTTGCAAACCGGAGCTTCTCTCGAGAAGGCTTGTTGTTCCGAGAGGGAACATGTCACCTCCGTGTGCGAAAGGACATACGTACACTGCCTTCTCCCGCCTTAAGTTTTTTATACAAGCAGATTAGACCAAATAGAAGTATCGTGCTAAATTTTGGAATTATTCTGGGTTCGTTGGCCCTTTTATACATTAATTCAATTTCTGGGCATTTAATGTGCATAGTTAAAATTGTAACTACAAGCACATGCTCCAGTGCACCCAAGTTGGTTGAAAAATCACATGTGTGTCCTTGGGTGAATTTCTAGGTCCCATGCAAGAAGTGGAAGTGAAATTCAAACATCTGGGCAACGTGGCTCGGCCAGAAAGATCGAGAAACTTGGTTTTTTAATTCATGGAAATCCAAATCACGCCTGAAAATCATGAAACTTGGCATGGTGTCATGACATGGCACCAACATGGTGCGGTAAGTTTTTTGGCCGAATTGGGACCACCTTTGGTATAAGCTTCTTGCAAACTGGAGCTTCTCTCAAGAAGGCTCGTCCATTCCAAGAGGGAACGTGTCACCCTCGTGTGCGAAACGACATATGTACACTGCCTTCTCCCGCCTTAATTCTTTTGCACATTCAGATTACACCAAATAGAAGTATCGTGTAGAATTTTAGGATTATTTCGGGTTCATTTGTCCTTTTTTTATACATTAACTGAATTTCTTGGCATTTAATGCGCATAATTCAAATTTGAACTACAAGCACATGCTCCAGTGCACCAAAGTTGGTTGAAAAATCACATGTGTGTCCATGGGTGAATTTCTAGGTCCCATGCAAGAAATGGGAAGGAAATTCAAACATCTGGGCGTCGTGGCTCGACCGGAAAGATTGAGAAACTTGGTTTCTTAATTCTTGTAAATCCAAAATCGGCCTGAAAATCATGAAACTTGGCATCGTATCATGATAGGGTACCAACATGCTGTAGTAATTTTTCTGTCCGATTTGCAAAGGCACGCACATTAACAATCAACATAGTCATTTTGGAACAAGTGATGTCACGTCACAAATGGGAAAGACAACTATTATTAAAATCATGGACGTTCTACTTACCAATAACGTGTTGCCACATGTCCCCTTTTTTATTGGCTAGGAGGTGCCTTGCGGGGTAGCTATTTGAGTACAGGAGGCATGCGATTATACCCCTGCGCGTGCTCATCGGGAGGAGAGCCCTTTGACCTCTATCCGTCGTGCACTTCCCTCCCAACGTCTCCATTAATGGCGCCCGAGCCCCTGTTTTCACGGCGTGGCTATGTCTCACTGGACTGAGATTTAAGTGAGAAAAATGAAAATATGAAAAGAAAGTTTTGCATGCATCTTGATGTAAGATCCGACGGACCTATATAGAATCGACTGTGACTTATAGCAAGCATGATGAATATAAGGACGATGATAGTAGATGATAATTGTCTTACATATTTTGGAACATAATTAAAAAAATCCACATGCGGCAATGCCCGAAATACACAAGGGCAAAAGAGGAAGGAAGACAATGATCTGGCTTGCTAATACACTTTCTTGATGCGTTGCTATAGGCTGCGGGAACTAGTCTCCGCGGCGAGCGGCGATGAGCTCTTTCCTATCCTCAATATGCTGCTTGAGAGCATCCACGGATTCCTCCACCAGCCTTTTGCGCTTCATGCGCAGCATGACATTCTCGTCCATCAGTTTCTCGACGATGAGGCTGGTCCTCTTCAACAAGGCAGTGGTCTCCTCCTGCTGCTCCGCACTTCCGACGATCTTTGCCCTCAGTAGGTCGCACTTGGCTTGGAGCTTCTCATTGCTCTCCCTTAGTTGCTCGATGATGCTGATAGCCTATTCAAATGAGGCTTTCATGTTGTACTGCAACCTCGCCCAGCCGGAGATCTGATCCATCTGGTTATGGACGATCGCATGCATGCGCCTGTAAGAGTGCTCGCCTGCCTGCGAGACATTTTCCCAGGCTGTCGCGGTGCGGGAGGACATCTCTGCTGCTTCCACGGCGTGGCCGGACCAGTTTGCTGCATCAACGACGCGACGGGACCTCTGTGCTGCTTCGGCGGTGCGGCGAGATCTCTGTGTTGCTACGGCTGATGGGGTCATGTACCTAGGGTAGGGTCACAGACCTGATCTAAGTACCCTGCCCAAGGACACCCTTGGAAGAGGTCACCTTCCAGTCGACCAACGAGGGACTCACTCGACTGACTTGAAGGACTCGACCACGAAGACTCACTCGACCACCAGAAGGTCAAGAGGCACTCTGCACTGCAACGGCCTGTAATTAAGTAGACTTTATGATAGTAAAGACACTTTATGTGGGGCGTCACCTGTAACGCCCCAGACTAAATACACCTTAAACCCTTCATTACGTGGGCTGGCTGGGGTCCTGGCGCACTCTATATAAGCCACCCCCCTCCACAGGCAGAAGGGTTCGGCACCCTGTAACTCATATACACATAATCCACTCGACCGCCTCCGGGCTCCGAGACGTAGGGCTTTTACTTCCTCCGAGAAGGGCCTGAACTCGTACATCTCTTGTGTTTACAACCTCTCCATAGCTAGGACCTTGCCTCTCCATACCTACCCCCCACTCTACTGTCAGACTTAGAACCACGACAGTTGGCGCCCCCCTTGGGGCCGGTGTCTTAGCGATTTTGTGGAGAAGTTGTGATTTTTCCGAGTACTTTCATCATGGTGGCTGCTGGAGTTTTGGTTGAGGGTCGAGAGATCCGTCTCGGCGCTCTCACCTTCGTCGCCGACGACTCCGCCTGGCTCCAGGAGGCTCCACTCGACGTCGATGCGCTCCCCGTCGGCGGTGCGACGCATTTTCGCGCATGTGTCTGCGGTGTTCTGCTGCGGCAACCGTCGACCCTGTATCGGTCGACTCCCCCATCGGCCACCCTCCTGGTCTCCCGCCAACGCAAGCGCTCGGGCCGGTCGAGACTTTAGCGGTGGGTGAGACACGCGGTGGCTCGCCAGACGGCCACCACCCAAGTTGCGGCAATCGAGCCCGACGAATCTCTCTACGGCCTGTTCGATCTGTCGACTGGCTCCATAGAGACTGCATCCGAGTGCGATAGCAGTGATCCAGCGGCGGAAATCCTGATGGTCGACGGGCCCCGCAGTCCCCCTGGCTTAGACCGTGATGGTGGGGCAGGCGACGGAGGCGACCCCGCACGAGACCATGAAGAGTACCAGCCCGAGCCACTCGACTCTCTGCAAAGAGAGGAACTTCGCCGCAGGAACGTGGATGTCCTGTGTACTCCCATCGCAGGAGAAACCCCCGAGGCTCGCGCCTTGGAGGAGGCACGTTTGGCCAATTTGGCCGAACGCACTCGACTGGAGAATCTTCAGCGAGCACTCGACGAGCGCGCGCGGCAACGAGTTCCCGACACCAGTCGACGTCAACTCTTCCCGCCGACTTAGGTATATCGAACCCCAATCCAGAATTTAGCAGCTGCGACCCGTATAGCAGAGTCAATCCAGCCCTCTCAGTCGGAAGCTGGCAGAGGCTTGATGCAGATCAGGGATCTGCTCCGGGCAGCAGGAGATCAGAATTCGGCCATGTCGCAGTCGCGCAACAGAATTCACAGTCGATCCGTCGATGCGAATACGGTTCAGTCGGCTCACAGCCCCAGATCGCCTCCGCGGCGTGAAGGGCGCGAGAATCGGCGAGACCAATATGGTGACCGACTCGATCGAGATGATAGGCGTCGAGTGCCCAATTCCCCTCCGAGGGGTGGGTCTTACGCTCCTCGACAGCAAGATGACAGACGTCAGCTCAGTGCGGGGCGAAGAGTTCCAGTCGACCCCAGAGAACCAGGCTTCGACGCGCGATCCATTATCGTGCAAGGCTTAGTCGACCGGAACAGAGCCCATCGAGGTGGACTCGACAGAGATGCGCCCACAAGCAATCGAGTGTATGTTTCTGGTCCTGAATGTTTCAGCAGAGCTATCAGAGCCGCAGTTTTCCCTCCCAATTTCAGGTTGGCAACAGGAGTCAGCAAGTTCACTGGTGAGTCTAAGCCTGAAACTTGGCTTGAGGACTACCGAGTGGCGGTTCAGATTGGTGGTGGGAACGACGAGGTGGCCATGAAGCATTTGCCCCTCATGCTGGAAGGTTCTGTCAGGGCATGGTTGACTCAATTACCTCCCAGCAGCATTTACACTTGGGAAGATCTGTCCCGAGTGTTCATCAGAACGTTTGAAGGAACTTGCAAGCGACCGGCTGGATTGACGGAGCTGCAAGTCTGCGTGCAGAAGACCAATGAGACTCTCAGAGAGTATATTCAGAGATGGATCACTTTGCATCATATTGTGGAGAATGTGTCTGATCATCAGGCAGTCTGCGCCTTTAAGGATGGTGTCAAGAACAAAGAATTGAGTTTGAAATTTGGTCGAACCGGTGACATGACTTTGAGTCGAATGCTGGAGATTGCTACCAAGTATGCCAACGGCGAAGAAGAAGACCGACTCCGAAGCGGCAATCACAAGCCGAGTCAGTCGGAAAAGGGA
This sequence comes from Triticum dicoccoides, assembly GCF_002162155.2. Lineage (NCBI taxonomy): Eukaryota > Viridiplantae > Streptophyta > Magnoliopsida > Poales > Poaceae > Triticum > Triticum dicoccoides. Next base: position 339,157,404 of record NC_041391.1, on the reverse strand, counting down.
AACACCAGTCGGAAACAGAAGCGGAAGGCTGAACCGGCAGCTCTTGGAGAGGCTCTGGCCGTGACTCGGGGAAAGTTTAAAGGGAAACCAAAAGGATCCTGGAACCCTAAGAAGGTAAAGGATAAGGAAGGGAACGACGTGATGGATATGCCGTGTCACATCCACACGAAGAAAGATGAAGAGGGGAATATCATCTACCCAAAGCATACCACTCGCCAATGTCGACTCCTGGTCCAGCAGTTTCAGGGAAAACAGTCTAAGGACAAGGAGAAGGAGTCGGACAAGGCCGCAGACAAGGAGGACAGTGAGGAAGGATATCCGCATATCAACTCCACTCTGATGATCTTTGCAGATGTGGAAAGCAAGAGTCGATTGAAAGTCATTAACCGAGAGGTGAACATGGTCGCCCCAGCAAAAGCAAATTATCTGAGATGGTCCCAAACACCCATCACATTCGACCAATCTAATCACCCGACTCATATTGCCACCCCTGGGAGGCAAGCTTTGGTGGTCGATCTAGTTGTCGAAGGCACTCGACTGACGAAAGTGCTGATGGACGGTGGTAGTGGGCTGAATTTGTTGTATGCAGACACGCTGAAAGGAATGGGCATTCCGATGTCCCGACTGAGCACCAGTAACATGAGCTTTCATGGAGTTATACCAGGGAAGAAAGCCGAGTCACTCGGCCAAATAGCTCTGGACGTGGTGTTTGGTGATTCGAAACATTTTCGCAAAGAGAAGTTGACGTTTGAGGTCGTGGATTTTCAGAGTGCATATCATGCCATTTTGGGGAGACCAGCTTATGCACGGTTCATGGCTCGACCATGTTACGTGTACCTCAAATTGAAGATGCCCGGCCCCAAAGGAGTGATCACTGTCACCGGTGATCGGAAAAAGGCAGAAGAGTGCTTTCAGAAGGGCTCAAAGATTGCCGATTCCCAGGTGACAGCGGTCGAGTTCGAAGATTACAAGCAAAACGCAGATCCGAGTGATTTGCTGCGATCCAAGAAACCCGCCACAGAATCTGCATTTCAGTCGTCCGGTGAGACAAAGCCTGTTCACATTCACCCGACCGACCCCGATGCAGCTCCGACCCACATCTCCACAACACTCGACCCGAAATAGGAAGAAGCGCTCATCCAGTTCCTCCGTGAGAACTGGGACATTTTTGCATGGAAGCCCGCTGACATGCCAGGTGTTCCCAGGGGACTGGCTGAGCATCGCCTAAGAGTCGACTCATCTGCAAAACCAGTCAAAGAGCATCTTCGGCGGTCCGCCGTCTAGAAGAGAAAATCCATTGGTGAGGAAGTGGCTCGACTGTTGGCGGCAGGATTTATCCGAGAGATATACCACTCCGAGTGGCTCGCTAATGTCGTCATGGTTCCTAAGAAGGACAAATCACTCTGAATGTGCATTGATTTCAAGCACATCAACCGGGCCTGCCCGAAAGATCATTTCCCTCTCCCTCGCATAGATCAAATTGTTGACTCGACCGCGGGATGCGAGAGATTGTCTTTTCTAGACGCTTACTCCGGGTACCACCAGATCCGTCTGTACGGACCCGACGAGGTAAAAACAGCTTTCATCACTCCATTCAGGTGCTTCTGCTATATCACCATGCCATTCGGCCTCAAGAATGCCGGAGCCACATTTATGCGAATGATTCAGAAGTGTCTACTCACTCAAATCAGTCGGAATGTGGAAGCGTATATGGATGATATCGTCGTCAAGTCACGAAAAGGTTCCGACCTGCTCGCTGACCTCGCAGAAACATTTGCCAACCTTAGAAGGTATGATATCAAGCTCAATCCATCAAAGTGCACATTCGGAGTTCCTGGTGGCAAGTTACTCGGTTTTCTCGTTTCCGAGTGAGGAATCGATGCAAATCCAGAGAAGATCGGCACTATTCTTCGAATGAAACGCCCTGTGCGAGTGCACGATGTCCAGAAGCTTACTGGATGCTTGGCCGCATTAAGTCGATTCATCTCACGACTCGGTGAAAAGGCATCGCCTCTTTACCGACTGATGAAGAAGGCAGACAAGTTCGAGTGGACTCCAGAAGCTGATGCAGCGTTTGCCGAGCTAAAAGCTCTGCTCTCCACCCAGCCGGTGCTTGCTGCTCCAATCAGCAAAGAGCCTCTGTTGCTTTATATCGCAGCCACGGGACAAGTCGTCAGTACTGTTCTTACGGTCGAGCGGGAAGAAGAAGGAAAAGCTCTCAAAGTTCAGCGCCCAGTGTATTATTTGTCTGAAGTCTTGACTCCATCCAAGCAGAGATATCCTCATTATCAGAAGCTTGTGTATGGAATATACATGACCACAAAGAAGGTTGCTCATTATTTCTCTGATCATTCCATCACAGTCGTCAGCGACGCTCCACTATCAGAGATTTTGCACAACAGAGATGCAACTGGTCGAGTGGCTAAATGGGCGATTGAACTTCTTCCCCTTGATATCAAGTTTGAGGCAAAGAAAGCCATTAAGTCCCAGGCAATAGCAGATTTCCTCGCCGAGTGGATTGAACAGCAGCAGCCGACTGAAGTTCACTCGGAGCATTGGACCATGTTCTTTGATGGCTCTAAGATGTTGAATGGTTCCGGTGCTGGGGTTGTCCTGGTTTCCCCCAGAGGAGATAAGCTCAGATATGTGCTCCAGATTCACTTTGATTCCTCCAACAATGAGGCAAAATATGAGGCCCTCTTATACGGATTGCGCATGGCCATTTCACTCGGCGTCCGTCGCCTGATGGTCTATGGCAACTCGGATTTAGTGGTCAACCAAGTGATGAAGGAGTGGGATGTGAGAAGCCCAGCCATGACTGGATACTGCAGTGCAGTGAGGAAGCTGGAGAAGAAGTTCGAGGGGTTGGAGCTCCATCATATACCCCGACTGAAAAATCAAGCAGCTGATGATCTAGCAAAGATAGGTTCCAAGAGGGAAGCCATTCCGAGTGGTGTGTTCTTGGAGCATATACACACTCCGTCAGTCAAAGAAGATCCTTTCACTGAAGAAGCTCCACAGCCCAAGAGTGCCACAGATCCGACTGAGGTTGAAGTCCCAGCAGTGGTCGACTTGGTCATGGAGATCTTGGTGGTCATTCCCGACTGGACAGTTCCATATATCGCGTATATCCTGAGAAAAGAGCTCCCGGAGGATGAGGAAGAGGCTAGACAGATCGTCCGTCGATCTAAAGCCTTTACCGTAATCAAAGGACAGTTATACAGAGAAAGCGCGACTGGAGTTGGTCAGAAGTGCATAACACCAGAAGAAGGTCGAATCATCCTTAATGATATCCACTCGGGGACCTGTGGTCATCATGCGTCCTCTCGGACCATCGTGGCCAAAGCATACCGAGCCGGATTTTACTGTCCAAAGGCGAATGAGATGGCAAAGGAAATAGTGGACAAGTGCGAGGGATGTCAGTTCTACTCGAATATGTCGCACAAGCCTGCATCAGCCCTGAAGACCATTCCACTCGTCTGGCCTTTCGCAGTATGGGGGTTAGACATGGTCGGTCCTTTGAGAACAGGACGAAGTGGCTTCACGCATGTACTGGTGGCAGTCGACAAGTTCACCAAGTGGATTGAGGCTAAACCAATCAAGAATCTTGACGCCGGTGCTGCTGTTAGCTTCATCAGGGAACTAATATTCAGATATGGAGTCCCGCACGGCATCATTACGGATAATGGGTCGAACTTTGACTCGGAGGAATTCAGAGATTTCTGTAACTCTCAAGGCACACGAGTCGACTACGCTTCAGTCGCTCATCCGCAGTCGAATGGACAAGCAGAGCGAGCCAATGGCCTGATTCTCAAGGGATTGAAACCCCGACTGATGCGTGATCTCAAGCATGTAGCTGGAGCTTGGGTCGACGAACTTCCCTCGGTGCTTTGGGGACTGCGGACCACACCTAATCGGTCGACCGGAAGAACTCCATTCTTCTTGGTCTACGGAGCTGAAGCAGTCTTGCCGAGTGATCTTCTCCACAATGCTCCTCGAGTTGAAATCTACAATGAAGCAGAAGCTGAACAAGCGCGGCATGACGCAGTCGACCTTTTAGAGGAAGAAAGGGAGATGGCTCTGATCCAGTCGACCATCTACCAACAAGATTTGCGTCGTTTCCACGCCAGAAATGTGAGGGGTCGAGCCTTCCACGAAGGAGATTTAGTTCTCCGAGTGGATCGGAAGAAACAACACAAGCTTGCTCCTTCTTGGGAAGGACCCTTCATCGTCACCAAAGTTCTCCACAACGGGGCATACTGTCTTTACAACGTCGAGCATAATATCGACGAGCACCGAGCTTGGAACGCGGAACTACTCCGCCCATTTTACACTTAAGTTTAATCACTCGGATGAGTTGCAATCAAGTACTTCTGTAGTCCATGGACCTCAAAATAATAGTGTCATAGTTCCTCCATAATTTTTGTCACTTTTTATTTTGTCCAATAAAATTTCCCCTCAGTGGGTGACTTAGCCGCGAATCCGTTTCGCCTAAGTTTGTAAAAATCCTACCGAGTGGTGAGCCAGACTCCCACTCGGAGGCTTAGCTGCGAATCCGTTTCGCCTAAGATTAAATAAAATCCTACCGAGTGGTAAGCCAGACTTCCACTCAGAGGCTTAGCTGCAGTCCAAGTACTCGCCTAAGTTATGAAAATCCTACCGAGTGGTAAGCCAGACTTCCACTCGGAGGCTTAGCTGCAGTCCAAGTACTCGCCTAAGTTATGAAAATCCTACCGAGTGAAGAGCAAACCTCTCACTCGGGGGCTTAGCTACAGCCCAGCGCTCGCCTAAGATATAAAAATCCTGTCGAGTGAAGAGCAACCCTCTCACTCGGGGGCTTAGCTGCAGCCCAGCGCTCGCCTAAGTTATCAGAAATCCTACCGAGTGAAGAGCAAACCTCTCACTCGGGGGCTTAGCTGCAGCCCAGTGCTCGCCTAAGTTATCAAAATCCT
>NC_041391.1:339044889-339152168 GCF_002162155.2 Triticum dicoccoides | reverse complement strand
CGAGTGAAGAGCAAACCTCTCACTCGGGGGCTTAGCTGCAGCCCAGTGCTCGCCTAAGATATAAAAATCCTACCGAGTGAAGAGCAAACCTCTCACTCGGGGGCTTAACTGCAGCCCAGTGCTCGCCTAAGATATAAAAATCCTACCGAGTGAAGAGCAAACATCTCACTCGGGGGCTTAGCTGCAGCCCAGCGCTCGCCTAAGTTATCAAAATCCTACCGAGTGAAGAGCAAACCTCTCACTCGGAGGCTTAGCTGCAGCCCAGCGCTCGCCTAAGTTAACAAAATCCTACCGAGTGAAGAGCAAACCTCTCACTCAGAGGCTTAGCTGCAGCCCAGTGCTCGCCTAAGATATAGAAGTCCTACCGAGTGAAGAACAAACCTCTCACTCGGGAGGCTTAGCTGCAGCCCAGCACTCACCTAAGTGAACTAAGGAATAAGTCGATTGCAGTAAGCGCCCTGCTTTGAACCTGCAAAAGACATTTCGAGCCAAAAGCAATCATATTCAAACGCCAAATTCAAGTTCGGATCGATACCTAAAGGAACCGAAAGTGCTCAGGCGCTAAGCCCGTTAAGGTTTATCGGTTACAACTCCACTCGGCATACCGAGGCAAAATTTAAAGCGTCGAGCTTAGAAGAAGTTTTTTACCCCTCCCGTGGAGGGCTGGAAGGTGCAACAAACTCATCAAGATCAATTCCATCTGCATCTGAGTGGCAGTCGCAAGGAAAGTTTCCATAAAGGACCTGAAGTCGTGTTTCTTGGTGTTGGCCACCCGGAGGGCCGCCAGCTTGTCTTCTCGCGCATCTTTGCAGTGGACTCGGGCCAGACACAGAGCAACATCTGCACCGCACCGAGCCGAGGACTTTTTCAACTCCTGCACTCGACCAGGGATCGTGTTCAAGCAAGCCATCAGTGACTCGAGGTCAGTCTGAAGTGTCTCCTCGGGCCAGAGCGTCGAGTCGATGCGAGATGTGGCGACCTTCAGCCTTGCAAGATAGTCCATGACAGCTGCAACACGGGACTCTAGTCGGAAAACATTCGTGGCAACTTCGTCGTTCATCGGAGAATTGACGGGGTCAAGGTTTGGTTCCAGCCGGCTAGTTTCTTCTTCAAAGTTTTGACAAAATTCTGCAAGGACGATCACCGAGTCAAGGCGATGGTCGAATGGAAAAACCACGGTTGGAAATGATCGCCGAGCATAGAGATTTACCTTCAAGCATAAGAAACAGCTTCTTGGCAAGACCATTCAGGAAGGCCTCCAGATCTTTTTTCTTCCCAAGAGCAGCTTTCAGATTGGCATTTTCTTGCTCAAGCCTGGCGACTGAAGCTAACTTCTCGTCAACAAGCTTGACCTTCTCAGCTAGTTCAAGGTCCTTCTTCCGTTGGGCCTCCCTCACCTTACCTGCAAGTTACAGCAAGATCAGATTTTGAAACAAATAAAGGGAAAAAGCAGTCGTCAAGGTCTCACCAAACATACCTTCGGTCTCCTCCTTTGCCTTCGTCAGATTCTCCTGAACCAGCTTCAAATTCAGCTCGAGCTGAATGTGCTTGTTTTCCATCTCAGAGTAGAGAGCCACAAGATCACAGGAGTTCTGCGAAGAACCAATCGACTAAATGTCAAATATAATTCACTTCCGAGTGAAAAAGGAAAAATCACGCGTTTCTAAGACTACAGCTGAATACAAGCATTCGACCGTAGTCTCGGGGACTACACCTAGTGGGTGCACTCAGCGTGCCCCCACTAATCCTATTTGAAGATAGAGTCGACCAGTCGACCTCAAAAAAAAGAGATATATTCTTTAAGACTGTAATCGACTGCCAGCAGTCGACCACAGTCTCGGGGACTACACCTAGTGGGTGCACTCAGCGTGCCCCCACCGGTTTGCGAAATCCATTCGACATAGTCGAATGACGGAAAGACTGAAATAATAAAGCCTAAGGCCGACTGCCAGCAGTCGACCTTAGCCTTGGGGACTACACCCAGTGGGTGCACTCAGCGTGCCCCCACTAATCCTATTGAAGACAGAGTCGACCAGTCGACCGGTTTGCGAAATCCAGTCGCCATAGTCGACTGACGGAAAGACTGAAATTATAAAGCCTAAGGCCGACTGCCAGCAGTCGACCTTAGCCTTGGGGACTACACCCAGCGGGTGCACTCAGCGTGCCCCCGCTAACACGGAGTTTAACTCGACACACCCACTGGGTGACTACTATAAATTCTGGAAAGAAAAGTTTCTGATAGCATATCCTAACAGAACAAATGGTGGTCGACTGACCTGAACATTGCGTTGGAGGGCGGAACTGGCGTCGTAAGCTGCCTGGCTCGCATCCCGGATGGTCTTCAACTGCTCCATCATGATCCCTGCCTGGCGTATTGCCTCCTTCGCTGCGCCAGCTTGGTCCTCTGGGACGTGGTGCGTCGTGAAGAGGGAGGGCTGCGGAGCACTCGTCAGTGGATCTGCGAAGGACACGGTGTGTCGAGTGGTGTTCTCCTCCTCCGCGACCAGAGCCTCAGGCACCGTCACATCCTGGGTCACCTTGCTGGCAGACGCTTTCCTACTCCTTCTGTACTTCAGCGGTTCCTCATCTTCATCATCATCAGGGAGAGTGATTACAACATTGGATGGAGCTACAGAAAAGAATCAGGATTAGATCATGAGTCAGTCGACTAAAGACAGTGTTAAGAGTATAGTACCAGGTTTTGAGGTTGCTGCGTCCTCCATCTCATGGTCGTCAGCCCGGGCCGAGGTCTCAGAAGTAGCAGCACTACAACTCCAAAGAGTTAGTCGACTAACTCCAGCGCCAACCAGAGATAAAGTTCACACAAAACAAGAAGACTTAAGCAACATGATTACCCTGATATGGTGGGGATGGACACCTTCATCTTCGGCAGGTGCTTGGTCGGCTTCGACGGGGCCGCCCTGGGCTGCTTCGACGCCTTTTCAGTCGGCGCCGGAGAGGTGGTCCGAGGGCGCTTGGTCGACTGTGTAGCAGTCGCAGCCCCCTCGCCGCGTTCGGTCACAGGATCATGGACAAGTTTTGACCGCCTTTCCGAGCGCGATGGTGCGACCTCCTCCTCCTCCTCCTCTTCCTCGTCCTCATCGTCATCATCATCATCGTCATCGTCATCATCATCGGCCTCAGCGGCGTCCGAGTCCCACTCCTCCTCCTGGCTCTCGCCCCCGCTCGCTTCTCCCTCCTCAGTCGGAGCCTGCGCTCCGTTGGGCATCGAGTACAGTTCAGTGAGGGCCTGATGGACAACAAGACAGAGATCAGTCGACCGATCGGCAGAGAAAACAGAAATAAATATGACGAGAATACAATGGGAAGTGGAGCAGACATACCTTGTTTGGGTCACTGTGGCAGTCGAGTGGAGGAATCCTTCTGGCCCCGTGAGGGTTATCCTTGTTCCCAGTAACAGCGGCCATCCACCTTTCTAGAGTGGCATCGTCGACTGTTTCTGGGTTGACCCGAGTCACATCCTCAGTCCCGCAGTACAACCACATGCAATGGCTCCGGAACTGAAGAGGCTGGATTCGGCGCCTAAGGAAAACCTCCAGGAGATCCATACCTGTCACTCCCTCCCGAACCAACTGAACTACGCGCTCCATCAGCATCTTCACGTCAGCTTTCTCCTCCGGAATCAACTTCAGAGAGGAGGGCTTGTTCACTCGGTCCATGGTAAATTGAGGGAGCCCACTCGACTGCCCCGGCGTCGACTCATCCTGGCAGTAGAACCAGGTCGACTGCCAGCCTCTGACTGACTCGGGAAATGTCATGGCTGGGAAGGTGCTCTTGTTCCTCACCTGGATCCCCAGACCTCCACACATTTGGACCACTCGGGTTCTTTCGTCGCCTGGGCTCGCCTTCTTCACGGTTTGAGAGCGACATGTGAATATGTGCTTGAACAAGCCCCAATGCGGTCGACGGCCCAGAAAACTCTCACACATGGACACAAACGCGACAAGATAGGCGATAGAATTCGGGGTGAAGTGGTGGAGTTGCGCTCCAAAAAAGTTCAAGAAACCACGGAAGAAAATGCTCGGCGGCAAAGAGAATCTGCGGTCGACATGGGTAGCCAGAAGCACGCACTCACCCTCTTCCGGCTGGGGCTGCCACCCTTTCCTCGAAAGCATCGCAGCTCCATGAGAGATCAGGCCCTCGTTGGCCATGTCGAGGAGATCCTTCTCCGTGATGGTCGACTGGATGCAATCTCCCTGGACCCAGCCTTTCGGCAGGCGAGATCTAGACGAAGACCCACCGCGGCTGGTGGATCTCCCCTTCGCCTTCTCCGTCGCCGACGCCTTCTTCGCGCGCTCCAGCGCCGCCGTCTTCTCCTTGACCATGGCTTCCGGCGGGGCGCGTGAGGAGAAGTGGTGCGGAGGCGAGAGCGAGCACGTTGGGCAGAGACGAAGGGGGCAGAGAGAGAATGCTGAGGCACTGTTCAAAAAACCCTCGCCGGGCACATTTATAAGATCCCTTCCGAGTGGATGACAGGTGGGCCCGGTCGATCTAATCAAATCCTGTAACTGTTACGCGGGCGGGATACGTGGCGAAGAAAGCGGCGCGGGGATCGAGGCGTCTATGTCCCGTCCCATCCGAACGCCGCGGTCCGCTCCGCTTCGCGCGTTTCCCCAAATTTCGCATCCCGCGGAATCCGCGAACGGCAGATCGGTCTGTCAGGCGTGGGATTTCCTGCGATCCGTCGCTCGGAAATCGACGAAGCCCGAAAGATCACTCGACGAAAGAAAAGAATGGATCGAGTCGACTGAAGACAAGTTACTCACTATCAACGAAGAGATTCTCTGGTTCAGAACAACGCACGACCAGTGTGCAAAGGTTAATCGGAAACAGCATCAACTCCTCCGTCACTCAAAGCCTCAATCCATTCGGGGGCTAATGATGGGGTCATGTACCTAGGGTAGGGTCACAGACCTGATCTAAGTACCCTGCCCAAGGACACCCTTGGAAGAGGTCACCTTCCAGTCGACCAACGAGGGACTCACTCGACTGACTTGAAGGACTCGACCACGAAGACTCACTCGACCACCAGAAGGTCAAGAGGCACTCTGCACTGCAACGGCCTGTAATTAAGTAGACTTTATGATAGTAAAGACACTTTATGTGGGGCGTCACCTGTAACGCCCCGGACTAAATACACCTTAAACCCTTCATTATGTGGGCTGGCTGGGGTCCTGGCGCACTCTATATAAGCCACCCCCTCCACAGGCAGAAGGGTTTGGCACCCTGTAACTCATATACACATAATCCACTCGACCGCCTCCGGGCTCCGAGACGTAGGGCTTTTACTTCCTCCGAGAAGGGCCTGAACTCGTACATCTCTTGTGTTTACAACCTCTCCATAGCTAGGACCTTGCCTCTCCATACCTACCCCCCACTCTACTGTCAGACTTAAAACCACGACAACGGCCGCGTGGTGGGACATGTCGGCTGCTTTTGCGGTGAGGCAGGACATCTCTCGTGCTTCCGCTTCCATGCTCGCCTCTCCCAGGTGGCAATCTCTCGACCCAGAACTCACGCTGGCCATGGCAGACGCAAGGGAACGATGATGAATGACTTTTTTGTTTTTGTGGATGAGGAGTTGAGAAGGAATGTGCAGTCATCTTGGAGTAGTAGTATTTATATCCGAGTACTAATATGCTCCTAAGTGGGAAACCATTTAGGTTTTGATCAGTGTGAACAAGTTTGCAGTTTGGAATGTGACGGGACGCATGCTCAAAATTTATTGAAGGTTCTATAATTTCTAAGTGCATCATTGTTCCCAGATGGCGTAACATGGAAACGTTTTCTCGGCCGCGTACGTGGCGTTTGCACCATAGGGTGCATCACGAATAGGCAATGTTAGCACACGTCTTGTTCCAAGAACCGTGCGCGCTCGTTATTACCATCGCGCACGCTTCTTTTAATTAGAATGTGTGCCCGTCTAGCACACACACATTGATCATTCTAACTGTTTCTGTTTGTTGTGGCTAATCGCAAACAGTTCATCCGTGTGAAGTGTATGCCATCAATTGCGCACACCTTTGATCTGGTTTTCATTTTCTGTTGTGTTGCCTAACTGCAAACAGTTAATCCTTCTGAAGCGTATGCCCTCAATCGCACACACCTTTATCTAGCTGCCCATTTCTATTGTTCTGCCTCATCACAAACTGTTAATCCGAGTGAACTGTATGTCGTATATCACACACGCCTTCATCTTCCTGCCCGTTTCCGTGCTTATTCCTCATCGCAAACATTTCATTGAACTGAATCGTATGCCCTGCATCGCACACGCAACTAAAATCTGAACCATGTTTGATGCGTCCATCATCGCAAACATTTCACGCTATCCTTCGTCTTTCCTATGCTCTCCTTGGCGGGAACTGCTACTGTCACTGCCTCTCCCACGGCCGCGTCCCGGTACATCTTGTCCATGCAAATGAACGTGTCCTTGTCATCTGATGGGATGGAAATGACTCCAACTGGCCTAGGCATCCTCAAGGTGTTTTAGGCATAGTGGGATGCCGCCATGAATTTAGCCAGGGCTGGTCATCCAAGGATCTCATTGTATGGCAAGGGGAGGTCGACCACATCAAACACAATCTTTTCAATCCGATAGTTCAACTCCCCTCCAAATGTCATAGGCAACATGATCTTTCCCTTAGGATGACTCCTGCCGGGATTAACTCCTTGAAAAGTGCCGGTGATCTTTAACTCCTCTTCTGCTATCTGAAGTTTGGTGATAACCTTTGGGGAAATCTGATTCAACCCGGCCCCGTCGTGCACCAACACCTTAGTGACCTTGAGGTTGCGAATTGTCGGAGAGACCAACAATGGAAAACACCCTACCGTAGTGGTACGGTTAGGATGGTCCTCTTCGTCAAAGATGATGGGCGTGCGTGACCATTTGAGTGGTTTCCGGGCCTCTGGTGCTAGTTCCATGGCATTGACCTCAGCACCCACCATTTGAGCTGGCGGTGAGAGGTGCACAGGGATGCACCCCCGTCAATGCATAGGGCGTCAGTGGCCTTCTAAAACTCTAGCTCACTGGTTTCCTCTTCATCCTCTCCATCACTCTCATCATCACAGGCTTCCTTCTATTGATCTGTGGTGGGTTTTCCTTTGTTCCCGAGAGGTCTACCGGGGCGATTTACTTCACCGCCTTGAGCCTTATCGACAGCGACATTGTGAACCTTTTCCTTGTCACAGTTCTCGTATTCTGATCTTTGCCTCTTGATGAGCTGCTCAACCTGATATCACTCTTGAAGGTCATGGCCCTTGGTCCAATGAATCTTGCAATATGGCCCATCGCCCTTGCCAGCCTTCTCGACAGCCGCAGCCTCCCGGCAGTTAGCGCACACGACAGCTTCCTTGCCGAGGGTTTCGACCTTAGCCATCTTGCCGGTACTAGGTGTACCCGATCCTTCAACAGCCATCACTACATTATCCTTGCTCCTCTTATTGTGCTTCTTTCTCTTCTTCTGACTGGTGGATTCGTCATCATCCTCTAAATCGACAGTGACGCAGTCCTCCTCCCCGGGTAACTTCTTTCCCTCCTCCATCCGAGCACACTTATCCACCAAGGTGCAAAGTTCCTTCACAGTCTTGGGCAACCGTACGTTCACCTTGGAATGAACCTTGCAGTTGCGCATATTATACTGGAAGGCGGCTATCACAACTGCCAGATGGATGTTCAGGATGTTCCTATGGACTTTGCTGCATCTGTGCAAATACTTCTGGAGAGTTTCTCCTTCTTTCTGTTGGAAAAGCTGCAAATCGCTGGGCCGACCTGGCTCTTGATGGCTGCCAGTGAAGGCGCCAATGAACTCATGGCATAGGTCAGCCCATGACAAAATGGAGTTCTCGGGCAGGTGCATCAGCCAGGACCTCACATTGGACTTGACACCCAAAGGGAAGTAGTTGGCGAACACCTTCTCATCCCTTCCCCCGCAGCTTGAACAGTGATGGTGTAGATGCTCAGAAACTCTGTCGGGTTTAGCCTCCCATCATACTTCTCAGGTATCTCTGGCTTGAACATGCAGACAGACGGCCAACGGACATGCTGCAGCTCACGAGTAAAGGCAGGGCATCCAACCTCGAAAGATAGGCACCTGCCAATATTGAGCGTAGGCTCGTTGACATCAGGACCATCACACCCATTAGTCCGGTGGTGGTCATCACGGCGTTGCTCAATGACAATGCGCACGCCTCCTCTTTGCCTATCCTCCACGGCTCGTCGCCAGTCTGGACGCGCTCGAGGGTCAGAAGAGGCCATCGAGGAGTTGTCAGGTTCTTGATTCTGCTGCGCTCGCGCTCGCTGCCGTGGCAGGGACTATACTATGGGGGTGGCCCCTTCCGTACAACCAGTAGCATGAGTCGTTGTGTCGCTTGGGAAGGCCGTGGCGGCCAGCTCGCTGCAAGCCTACAGCCTAGGCGAAACCGAGCACACTCTGGATGGTGGCATGCCACTCGTCCATCTGCTCAGGCTACTGGCGGGAACCTTAGTAGGAGCTGAGCCCGCGCCATGGACTCCGTAGCCGTACTCGACATGGGTGATGACGACGTAGACAATACCATCGCTCGACTCCTGATGGTGCCAGTAGAGACACTACCACGTCCCTGCTGTTGCGGGGCGGCCACCTGGATAGCATGGTGGCATGCCGAAGGCGCTTGAGGGCCAACAGCTCCATCGAGCACAGCGACTTAGTCGACTCGCCCCGGGGGAGGCGCATGCGCTGTGATCACTCTTGTGAAGGGGGCGACCAGGGGGCGGTGACTCACCCCGGACCGTACCAAGGCCACCTACTCCGACCACATCCCCAGCAGCGTCCACATCCTCATGCGCCTCTGCTCCTCCCGTAGCATTGGTGGCTGCGGGCGGCGGAGCCTTTGAGGTGGACGGGTGAGCTGAAGCACCGGATTTCTTCTTGGGCGCCATGGTTGATGGTGCCACCGAAGACGAAAATGGTGATGAAGATGACGCGCTGCACACGCTTTCAGGTTCGTGCAAGTGAGGCCCCTACCTGGCGCGCCAAAGATGTCATGGGAAACCACGACCACCTATGGGACCAAGGGTCCCTTGCTAGTTCAGCAAGGGGGTGTCACATCGCACAAAGAGCAGAAGAGCGTGGAACAGCACGACAGAAATCACACGGGCTGTTTTACCCAGGTTCGGACCACCGTGAGGCGTAAAACCCTACTCCTACTTTGGTGGATTGATTGTGTAAGAATGGTGGTGGAGCATAGTACACTTGCCTGGTAGGGTTGCCTATGGGGGAAAGTGGCTACGCGTGTATGAGTGTGTTTGTGTGTGTGTGTATCCAACCTTCTAACCCCTTTCTACGGTTGCCACGGGCCTCCCTTTATAGATTAAGGGGTCACCACAATGGCAAATCAGTCATTATGCATTGATAAGATAGCAAACAGTGCTATCATACCTAACTCTTCAGGCTGATAGAGTGCATTAAATGCGCCTCTCAACGTCACATCGTTGCTTCCCGGCAAGCCTTGCTGGGTTATTTTGCCAGCTTCACGCCTGCTTGCTTGACACGTCGCAGGACGGGTGTCGTCTATAGGTATTTCCTGTAGAAAGAGGCTGCCATGTGTTGAATGGCTACCACTTTATCACTTTGCGGCTTGACACCACACTGATTGACGACGCGGGTCATGGCGGTGTGGTTGGGTGAGGTGGTATTTACCTTCATGAGTCTCGATTGTCCCTACTGGGACGTCTTGGATGTTTTCTTTCGGGGGCGACCCCGCCCTCATCGAGCTCGTCGACCTAGTAAGGGAGGTTTTTCTTCTCGTGGTATCTTGCTTCTCTGGCTGGACCTTGGTCCTCTTGATCTGCATGTTGGTCCTTTGAAGGTATTGGTCTCCTGTACTCTCGCATGGCCTGGTGCCATACTCTTATTCCCGTGCCTGTGCACAGTCTGGGCAACAGACCCAAGGTTTGTTGCACCGACAACACCCGGCCCTGGCTGATGAGGACATCAATACCATTTTTACACCCACAGCCCGTGCTGCAACACATACTAGACCAATTATAGAGCTCGCGCATGCCAATTAAATTACTAGGTACTTTTGTTTCTTGGTAATGATTCTAATGTTCATGAGAATATGCTGCTGCCTAAATTGGATACATTTGTTTTGCTTACAAATGAAGGGCCTAGCTTGGAGAAGGATAAACACTCGAGCAAGAACAAGCATGGAGATGATGGCATGCGCAAGCACTACAAAAAAATACACTTCCGTGATGATACGTGTTTGTCACAGTAGGTCATGTTTTTGTCATGCATGTACATCCATGATGATTTTATGACATAATCAAGATAGTCATACATGTGCTGTCGTAGAAGTGTTCCATGACATTACCAAAATTATCATCACGGAAGTGCCCACTTCCATGACGATAAATCGCGCGTCATGGAAGTGCTTTCGTCAAGCGTGATCAACACGTGGCCTCCGCCGTAATGGGTCTCCGTTAAGCTATCGGGTCTGGTTTTGGATCCAATAACCCGCTAATAGCCACGACCAATGGGGATTTTCCACGTGTAAATTTCTCATTGGCCCGAGGAACCACGTGTCGGCTCACCGTTGGGACAGATGTCCTCAACTCATTTGATCGAAGGCGCCTATGATACGTCGACACGTGGCATAGCCCAATAGAGGCCCATTACTGTGAAAAGACCGACCCGTTTGACTTGGTCAAAAGGTAGCGGGCCAGCCCACAGAAAGCCTGTTAATGGCATGTTCGCATATAGCCCATTTACAGCCCGCTAACCCAGGGCCCGTTAAGGCCTATCTGAATTAGGCCCATTAGCGTCATCTGGGCCATCCAATATGATTCTAGCCCGTTTTAACTTCTGGCCCATGTATGGCCCATGACGTCTTTCGGCCCATCTGAGGCCCTTTGTAACTCTTGGCCCATTAACGGCCTGTGGTGAAACTGGCCCGCAATGAACAGTGTATCACTTTGTACCCATTAATGGCCCATTATTCCATTGGGCCTTTTCCAGCCCATGTTATCTTTCGGCCTTCTTAGGGCCCATTTATTCTTGAGCTCATTTCCAGCATTCGGTTACTTACAAGCCATTACTGTCCCTTTCTGTTGTGGGCCAAATTCAGCCCGTGGTTACAGTCGGCCCGTTTGTGGCCCATTACTCCGTTGGGCTGTTTTCATAGTGTCATCAAATATGACCGATTAATGATGGCCCGTTATACTTGCCCATGAACGGACGATTCCAACTCTAGCCCGTTTACAACCCATAATGCGGTTTATTATTGGCCCGTAGAAGGCCCATTGTTTCTATGGCCGGTAGAAGGCCCATTGTTTCTACAGCCCGTAGAAGGCCCATTGTTTCTTCAGCCCATAGGAGGCCCAGGGTCACTACAGTAAATATGTAGTCCATGGTTATTGTGGCCTAGTTTTTAAAAATAGGTTATTGTGGCCACTAGCAAACCGCGGAAAAAGAACTGCACTGACTACAAGCAAAGAAATAAACAAGACAATAAGGAAATAAATAAGCAAGCAACTGATGCTACGATATCATGACTATTACACATATTACATCCACTGGGCATCAAAGTTCGCCACCAGTGCAAAGCAGCATATCACATACACTGGTTGTCAAAGTTGGCAACCAGTCCAAATAAACGCCGCAGCAAAACAAGTCCAGAACTAAAACCACTTCAGAAGTGCTCAAGAAACAATATCCTGGGTACCGATAATGCTGGCAAGATGCTTAGAAAGCTTATTATCTTTCTCTTGTTTGGTGCTTAAATCCTCCAGCACTTGCTGTTGCACCAGAAAGTATGCATCTGAATTCTGCAGGTACTTCCTTAGTCCTTCGGCATACTGTCGCATAACATCTGATCGATGTCTTTCAACTTGAAGTTGAGACTGAAGAAGCCGAACTGATTCAGGCAGCGACTTCGAAGAGCTGGTGCCAGGAGTAGTAGCTAGTAACTCGAACACTACATCAAGATATGACTTTGGGGTTGTCTCAGTTTCTTGAATGTAGCTTTTATCAGCTTTCTTGGAGACCAACAGGGATGTCTCACTATCTTGAACCTTATCTGCATTACTTCCTTTACCATTGCATAACGGGGTACTCTTCTCTAATATTTTATCCGCATTTTAAAAGAGAAACAAACAGACACATCACAGGTTTACCATGTTGTATATGAAACTCATTTTGGTAAACCAGTTCAGTAGTAAGGTGCGCAGGATAACAGCATGAAACAAACATATATCTATGTAGTATGGTCACTATATGGCCTATATCATTCTAGTTTATGTTGCCAAATCAAGATAGAGATAGTTCAAATCATATCTTTTTAAGATAAAGTAGCATAAACAGAATATAAGTGTGGGAAACTACAGAACAATAACAACACTTGTAATGTGCATGGCATGAGAACATAACTGTTTATTCAATTGAAACTGAAATCAACATAGAGCAAGTTACAACAACAGACACGTTAAATAAATAGGTTTAAAACATACCTGTTGCACCATTGGAGTTTCAATTGCATCCTTCAAATTTGAAATAAGTTGGTATGAGTAAATACAGTGATGCAAGAGCAAGGAGTATGAACCATAGCTACGAAACCTGACCTGAGAACAACTATTCTTCTGCTATAAGCATTGACTGGGGTTCGGAGTGGTGGCCTCGTTCTTTGGGCACTGCAGTTGCCTTACTAACTGCTCGTGTTTGGGTGCTCTGTGGTGGAGACGTTGTCGTGTCAACTGGAACTGGCTTACTATCTGTTGGGGTTGGGCTTAGAAGGGGTGTAGCTGGTTCTCTGTCCAACTGGGTAGGGGTACAATCTGCGTGAGTCTGGGTTATGTGTGGTGGGGCTGGTTCTTAGGCAAGTACAACCGTGGTTCTATCTGGATCGACCGGTAGCACGATCTTTTTCTGAAGACCGTGTTTTTACTCCCACAGATATTGCCATCACCCCTCCAATTCAAATGGCTGATAAACAAGAAAAGTAATTGAATGTATAGACATTGTAAGATAGACAGGTGCAATGGATAGTAGGGAAGAAAACAAGGCATGAAATAATTCACATTTATGACCAAACATAATAGCATGACATAATTTCACATATATGATGGCTAATTAAACAGGATAGCATGACACAATTTCACATGTATGATGGCTAACTAAACAGGATAGAATGACATACTTGAAAATATGATGACTATGTAAACAGGATGACATGATCTAACTATACGATGTGTCTATTAAAGTGGTTGAAATGCCATAATTCACAAACATGTCGTTGATGGAAACATGATGACATGATATAATTCATGGATAGAATGACATAATTCAAAATATGATGACCATGTAAACAGGATGAGATGATATAACTATATTGTGTCTTTAGAAAATGGGGGCATGCCATAATTCAGATACATGCTGTCTATGTAAACATCATGGCATGATATAATTCAAATATATGATTTATATACTACGCAAGTGAGCTGAGGGCAAACGCCTATATGATGTGTCAACTAAGGAGATGGCATTCAATATTGTGTATATGATGTAAAAAACTAAGCATTTCAATACACCATATGCATGATATGAGTAATATAACCTTGACAAGTTTGAGCATACACCTCAGGGGGATAATAGGACTGGTCATCTACCTCTGAGTCCTCCTGTGAGGAGCTATCCGTAACCAGCAAGATATCTGCTTGTGCGGGTAGCATTGTCTCATCTAAAGGCCTTGTTTTCACTCCAGATTTCTCCATCACCAATTCGAATGGCTGATGCACAGGAAGAGCAGTTGTATATACAAACATTATTGACAAATGCAACGAGAAATACAAAAAAATAATGTCATGATATAATTCACATATATGACGCTTGGCTAAACAGCATGGCATTGCATAATTCACATATATAATGCCTTGTAACAAGATAGCATTGTAGAATTCACATATATAATGTCTTAAAACAGGATGACATTGCATAATTCACACATATGGTGATTAGACACTAAACAGGTGGCATTCACACAAAGCATGTCTAAACAAAGCAAATGACATAGCAATGCAAGACACCATACACACGATATGAGCAACATAACACTGCCAAGTTAGAGCATGCACCTCGGGGGGGGGGGGGATAGGACTGGTCATCTGTCTCTGAATCCTCCTCTGAGGAGCTATCCATAACCAGCAAGACATGTGCTTCATCAGATAGCATTTTCTACTCTGAAGACCTTGTTTCCACTCTAGATTTTTCCATGACCGTGTTGAATGGCTGATGCACAGGAAGAGTAATTGCATGTACTAAAATTGTTGACAAATGTAATACGTAATAAAAAATGATGGCATGATATAATTCACATATAAGATGACTGGCTAACCAGGGTGGCATTGCAAAATTCACATATATGATGCCTGGCTAAACAAGATGGCATTGCATGATTCACATATATGATACAGAAACTAAACAGATGACATTCACACAAAGCATGTCTAAACTAAGCATATGACATATTTGATGTATAAAGTAAGCAATGCAAGGCACCATATGCATGATATTACCAACATCACCATGCCAAGTTAGAGCGAAGACCTTAGGGGGTAAATAGGAGTGTGGTCTTCTCCTTCTGAATCCCCCTCAGAACAGTTATCTTCCTCTTGATTACAATCCGAAATGGGTGGATGGGGGGCTGACTTTGCGTCCACCATGAAGCGATGTCTGCATGAAATTTTATTGCCACGCAAGGCTCGTCTCTTTTGCTCTACATGTTCAGTTCTGTTGTGTACAATAACTAACATGCATAGGAATAAAACACAGTGAGATTATGTAAGGAGTGCATGCACAAATCCAGAGTGATGGTAGCAAACTGTGGATAGACCCAAAACTAATGATAGCAGGCAGATAATAGTTTTAGTTAAAAAATACAGATAATGGCTCCTTTAATGTTTGTTTGCACCCAACATGAAACTCATAATAGACACCCGAGATTAACCAGATAGTAGATAGATAGTACTGATTGCTGCCCCAATATGTACCCACAACCATTTAAAAACTCAATTTTCAGCATTAGTTTGGACCTGACTCGGAGTGTAATAGGTGAACAGGACGATAAAGTAGCATGTCATCATATTAAGCGATGCATAACATAAGCAGATATGGAAGAGCGTGACCTATCTTGCGGACCCGTGTAGTCCTCAAGGTCATCTGCTAAGTTGATGATGGTAATGCAGTTGTCGTGGCTGTCAGCGGCGTGGAAGAAGATCTGAGGCGGCGAAAGACAATCTGGAGAGCAGATCCCTACTATGGTGAACCCTTCCATCATTGGAGCAGCTGAGCTGGGGTGGAACACAAGAACAGGAACAGAACAAACCACACAAGGTTTTCTTTGACACATATCTGTAACAGAAGTAATTGTGTAAGGGCTTGTTTGAATTTGAGGATTCTAACAATGCAGGGACAAAAAATACACAGGAATTGGATAGGAATGCACGTGCAAAACAGAGAATTTAAAAACATAGGATTTCTGCCAATCTGGGTGTTTGGTTCATAAGAATTGGAAGATCAGAGGATGTAAAGAAGTATGGGGAGATTAAGTCAACATGCATGAAACCAGTACAGATGGATAGATTGGATTTTTCTGATCATTTTTCATATATAACACTTTGCATTAGAAGTTAGAAATTAATTTCTATGAATTTTTGAAGTTAGCACTATTTTCTGGAATTTCCTGAATAAGAATAAATCCTGAAAAAGCTTTACTGCGTCAGCATTGCATTAGCAAGTCAACTGGGGCAGTCCAGGTCAAACCTGACCAGTGGGACCCACTGGTCAGTGTCATAGTTAGTTAACTAACTAATTAGGATTAGTTTAACCACTAACCTAGGTTTGACTAACGGGCAGGGCCCACATGTCAGTGACTCAGGTGGTCAAATCCCTGGTCAAATGGGGTCAACTCGCCAGTGTTTAGCCACCAGCGATGACCAGACACGGCGGAGGTTTGCGGGTTTTGCACTTCGACGACCAAATGGACGGCAGAGACCACCTACGGGTAGCTAGGAGCAAGCCGCGTCGAGCGGTGGTGGTGGTTGAGCTCGGGGTCGTCGAAAACGACGTCGACGATGAGCTTGGCGGCTGCCGGAGTTTGGGTGAGGTCGAACTTGTCAAAGTAGTGAACTTGGAGGCATGTGGCCAGCTCCTATGTGGCTTACGTGGTGCAGTGAAGTCAGTGGACATGGTGGTGAGGTGGTTGCGTGGCCGGAGCCACGTCGGCGACGAGCTCAGGCGGCGGTGCGTGTGGGTGTGCTTGTTGCAGTCATTGTAGTGGACGACAGCAAGAACAAAGAGGAGGGAGAGAAGCAGGATCTCACGATGGTCACGGCAAGCTAGGCGGGAGGTCGGGGACGAGCTGGAGCGAGCGAGACGGCGAAGGGGATCTCCGGCGATGGCGAGGCGGAGCGAGGTCGTTGCAGTGGCTTCAGGATGAACGAGCGCTCGAGGCTCGATCTGCTTGACGAAGCGAAGGACGGTGGAGCTCCTGGACAAGGCGAGGCGACGTGGAGACGATGGTGGCCGCGACTACGACGGCGGTGCGGCTGCTACTGCATCGGCCATGTGCGGGAGAGGGCGAGAGAGAGGCGCAGAGGGGAGAGTGATGCCGTGGCGAGCTCGGGCGCGCTGGGGCTCTCCTCTCTGCCTGACTGGCAAGAGGAAGCAGCTAACTGGCCTCGGGCCAGCACAGTGCTAGGCCGCCAGGTGGGCCTGCCAAGTGAGTTGGCCAGGTATGTGCTTTTCCTTTTATTTTCTGTTTTTCCTTTTCTTCTGTAACTTTGTGGTTTTTCTAAAAATACTTAGACACTCTCAAAAAATATGAAACTATTCATGGCTACTGTTAAGAATATATCCAATAGTAAACATTTAAGTTTGTGATATTTGGACATTTAAAATATTTTATAGCATTTAAATGTCTAAATGCAATTAACATATGATTTAATCCAGTGACCTTGTGATGTCCTAGAAAAGTGTGCACCATTTTTGTCAGAGGTTCTAGACCAAGGCAAAGATGATGAACATTTTAGAAGGGCATTTCAGGTTCACTGAAAAAGATTTTAGTAAACCCTAGTTGGATTAAGGGGGTGCTGGGGGTTCTGTCATCCCCATATCAAAGTTTCTAAGAGAAGTAAACATGATGCAATCACTCTAATGCATGCACTGACTAGGGTTGTGACAGAGGCCCTACGTGATCGAATCCCCCCTCCGGCAAAGTACTAGAACATCTCTCCAGATGGGATCCCACGAGGGCAGAAACTTGCGGCGGCGGAAAGGTATTTTTGGTGTTCCCTCTGGTATATGGGGAATATTTGGGTATTTATGGACCAGAGATCAGGGTTGGAGGAGTCTAGGGGGCCCACAAGCTCATAGGGCATCCCCCTTGGGCACAACTGGCGAGCTTCTGGCTCAGCCGTTGCTCTTATGGCCTCCTCCCGAAGCTTCATGGGTGTCTTCTTGTCCAAGAAAAAATGTCAAAAGTTTTGTTCCGTTTGGTATTGATTTTCTGTAAAAGATAAAAACAGGGGAAAAACAACAACTGACACTTGGCACTAGGTTAATAGGTTAGTCCCAAGAAATGATATAAAATAGCATAATAATGCATATAAAACATCTAAAGATGGATAATATAATATCATGGAACAACAAAAAATTATAGATACATTAAACGTCACATGTAACACGGTGATCATAAAGACAACTTACGAGTTCATCAGAAAGGTTGACAAGTGTCCGGATACCTCAAGAGTGGGACTTTCTCCTTCAACAACGGAGATATATTTTTAGGGCCCTGTCGGTGTGATGACATCAATCATCGTCTGGCCAGACACGAGTGACTTCGTCATGGGAATGCCGGGACACAATAACGAGAAAGAATAACAAAACACGTAATGATGATTTCCGTATAGTGAGCATGGTGATGACTCAGGAGGATACTGATGCATCCTGAGTTTAAGTATTGTGAAGAAAAGGGAACGTCACATGATAACCAAAGGTTCACTCAAATATCATCCATGTGCTCATAGGGATCGATGTGGATGTCCAGTCATTAAACGAACGGTTTCGTTCATGTCTATAATTTATCGAACCTACGGGGTCACAAGCTTAAGGAAATGATGATCTGTTGAGTGTTAGTATGACATGAGTCATGAAAATATATTTGTGGAATTATTTCATGAATATTCAGAATAGTTCCGAGAGGATCCGGAAGCATTTCTGGGTCACCGGAAGGATTTCGGTGAGTATCGGGTAATACCGATAAATTATATAGGTGGAAAAAGTTTCCAGAGATGTTAAAAAATATATAAAATGTTATAGAAGTATTTTGAACATTTTATATTTAATTAAATATCAACGGGCCAAAAAAGGCCAAGAGGTGGAAGGAAACTTGGGCCAAAAAGGACCAAGTGGGAAAGTGCCTCCCTTCCTTAGGGAGGGGGGGGGCGAATAGGAGTGGGGGAGGGGGTCCAAATCCTCCTCCCCTTTTCCCGGCGCCCCAAGGAGGCTTTCCCTCCCTGGTGGTAGCCCTCCCTCTCCCCTCTAACCTATATATACTTGAGGATTTGGCCCTTTTGTATATACAAGTTTTGGAGGCTCCTCTAGTTGTTCTAGTTCTTGTTTGTCGGTGGAAAGCGACACCTATGGGATCACTGGAATCCCTACTATGGTCGGCGGGCGTGAGGTTGTGGAAAGAGCGGGTCTAGGAGCCAGCAGAAAGATCGTTTACCCAAGTTCGGGCCGCGAGGATGCGTAATACCCTAGTCCTGCTTTGCTGTATATTAAAGTGTTCTTGAGTTCATGAACTAGCTATGGCGTGTGCATAGTCCAAAAGATCCGAATCCCTCTCCAGTATGCCTTGGGCCTCCTTTTATAGTCAAAGGGGTCGCCAAAGTGGCACACAGGAGGTGGAAAGGTATAGAGTGTACAAACTTATCGCATGTCATTACGGGACAAAACACATTAAATGCGCTCCTTAGGTGTCCCCTTGCTTTATTGGGGACGGTAACGAGGCCCGTCCCGTCCATCGCCACTCCGTCTTACTTCGACACGCGTCTAGGTCAACGAGGCATGCGGTGCCATGTAGGCTGCCAGGCTGCTGAGTTGGCGTGGTGGCAGGGTCTTCATGAAGATCTGCATGCCACCACGTGGGTGCTTGTTGAGTTGGCCTAGAGGCCGCACGTCGCCACGCAGGTGCTCACCTGGTTGGTGGGCTGGCAGCTGTATGGGAACGGTGGTGGAGTCTTGGCAGATGTGGGCCTGGCTGCGGCCCCGTGGATGTCCTCGGCAAGGGTCTTGTCGGGGTCCCGACAAGGGTCTTGCCATGACATTGCGGTCGTCCTCGGCAAGGATCTTGCCGGAGGTCTCGTGGATTTCCTCGGCAAGGATCTCGCCAAGGATCGTTGTCTTTTGGTCCTCATCTGATCTTGTGTGCTTATGATCTTCACAAAGATTTGCATGACACTATGGAGGCTCCCTCCCGAGATTTGGTTCCAATGTAGTCGATGGTGTCGGAACTCTCAGGCTCAAGGGTGGTGGCCTTGCTGGCGTCGGGTAAGTTGCCCCGGCAAGGGTCTTGCCGGGGGAGTCTACCTCGCCCTCTTGCTTCTTGTGTCTCTGGTCTTGGCGTTGCTTTGATTGTCTTGTGCCTTTGGCTTCCCTCTTCTGCCCTGCTAAGTGTGGCCATGGGCGCGGCTCTGGTTGCCCATGCACAAGTAAAGTGGTACAAAGGAGAGCCCCTACTTTTGTACACCGACAAGAGCCCCCGGGCCTGGGCCACACATAAGCACGACGCGTTGTTGGGCTAGGCCCAGAATGATGCGCGGGCAGGCGGGGCGTATTTCTACCGCGGTAACTTCTTCTTCCGTTGTGCTTCCCCACAACCCGTGTTGAATGCGTGACATGGAGGGTCGTGCGCGGAATGAGCGCAACATGCTTGCGTCATCCGTGGTGAATAGTAAAGAGGCATCTTGCATGTTCCCTCAAAATGGCACAGCCGCCGCTCATTTACTCTCTCCGTCTTGGAACGGTCGTTCCATGTTTCCCACTACGCCCGATCCTTACGCTACGTATGCTGCATGCATGGCGCGGGGTAGGTGACAGACGCATGGAATATGGGAAGGCGTGCGCGGGCTGATACTCATGCACCCTCGATTGGGCGGGGAGGGCGGTCGATGGCCTCGCCTGCTGCCACTTTAATGAGCCAGATTTGAGCGGGCTCTTCAGGGGCATAGAGCTAGTCCTTCGGCCTCCCCTTCCCAACTATAAAAAGGGGACTCAGGGGCAGGAGGAAAAGCATCTCCCTGCGTCTCGCCCTTGTCTCCATCCCCACCCACGATCATGGCGAGGGGGCGTGGCCGCGGTCGTTCTTCTGCAGAGGCAACTAGGTCCTCCTCCCGCCGGAGAGCTGCAGCATTCAAGGAAGAGCTAGATGCCCAGGGTGAAGGCCATGCTCGAGGCAGGGCCGCTGGACGGGGTCGCGGTCGGCGAGGCGGTCGAGGTAGAGGTGGGCGTGGAAGGGGGATACTTGCGCCGTGTCCGTCTCCGTCACCATCTCCCCCGCCAACTCCTCCTGCTTCGCCGAGTGGTCATGTCGGGGATTTGGCACTCGAGTTTATCCTGCAGCTGCAGGGGCCGCCGTGCCGCTGCCTTCGTCTTCCCCGGGCATTCGCAAGGGTGCTGGAGATCGACCAGCCACCGCGGCTGAGGCTTCACATGAAGGGGTGTTGCCATGGCGACATGTGGGTGAACACAGGGTTCCCCGCCCCTCAAGTGATGCTCCTTCGCCGTGCACATGCCCATTGCTTGATGGATGGGCACGTCCTCTGGTTCAAGATAGTCTCTGTCAAGGTCTTCGGGCGCTCGGGACACAGGCTAGGGTGCTGTGCGGAGAGATCGACTGATGGTGAAAGCTCCTCTTCGGGCGAGAGTGACGAGGAGGACAGCGACAACGACGACGAGGGTAGCAGGCGGGAGGATGACGGGTCCGACTAGGCGTCGGGCACACCGTTCCTGGGCGACGCCGGCAGCACCATCATCTGCATCACCAACTCCTTGAACTTCTCGGGGTCGTCGCCTTGGGCGGCTGACGTTGGAGGGACGGGGAAGACAAAGAATGCGGGCTGTCAAGTCAGAGTACGCGGGTGCCGATGCCTACATCGTGTATTATAGCCGCTGGATTTTCTTCAATTTACGGCCACAAGGTCATAAATTTTGGGGCAGTCGGGCAAAACGCGCACGAGAAAATGAAGTACTTTCAAGGACTTCCATAGAATGGACATATGTTCACTAAAATGGTCAAAATCCAGCGGCTGCGGACACAAGGGTCCAACCACGACCGATGCCAGGAATGCCCTTTTGTTCGTACAGAATGCGGGCTGTCAAGTTAGAGTACGCGGGTGCCGATGCCTACATCATGTATTAGCGGCCCACTGCCTCATCTTTCGGCTCTTCTCCCGGCACCATCATCACCAGCCCTCTCCTGGGCGGCCGTCGATATGTTCTCTTGGCGTCTTCTGCTGCTCGCACCTCGCCTAAGCACTCCTTTTGCCGTCCTGTCATCTTGTTCCGTTTCTTGGGGAGAGGGACAAGAAAGGGATTACGGGCATCTTATCTCTTTTTAGTTTTTAAGCCTACGGGTACTTGTCAGATCTAAACCTTGTAATCCCCTTGCTCATGTTTACATTCCGTACGAACTATACCTGTATGGGACGTATTAATGAAAAAAGGGTGCTTGCCGGGTTCTTTGTGCGTGAGCGAGGCCCATGCCAAGGAACGAATCCTTGTTATTTTAAGATAAACATTGTCGCCCGGCAACAAGCCTTGCTGTCCCCCTACTTCATTCAACCATACTCACGCTTTTGGCGGAGGCAGGGGCGAAGTAGGGTTAGGCCCTTTGTTTGCTTGCTTGTCACCGCGACTACAACCAAGTTTCGACCCAGGGAATAGTTCTTGGGTACAGGAAAAGGGGAGCACGGTGGCCTAGGAATAAAACGAGGTTTCATACATCCCAATTCTATATGGAAATGCACAATAGGGGATTAAGGACTTATCTTAATATGCAGCCCCCCGACAACCTTGGCTTGCCGTGGTTGGACCCTTGTGTCCGCAGCCCCAGGCAAACTTGGCTTGCCAGGACCGGAGCACCGGCTTGTTCTCCTTCTTCCAAATAGCTCAGCAGAAATGTCCATGTACGCCGCGAACCAAAGAGGACGGAAAGGAACAGAGAGACGCACACTCGACCTCTATGCTAGGGGTTAGCCGCCGCTTAGCACTATCAACCCTAACTGAGGGAGAGACTCAACCTAGCATGCACGCTATAACTTAGGGCACCAGCGCTTCATTTATTTATGCTCAGGGTCTGCGCCTGGCTTTGTAAAGAGGGTTACATGCCTTGCCAGCAAGGCTCGAAAGGTGGTCTGCCGGGGGCCCCGGCAACCACGCCTTATGGGTAAAACTTGCGAAGATGTTCAATGTTCCAGGAGTTGCTCACTGGAATGGCATCTTCGATCTCCAAGCAGACTGCATTGGGCCTAGTGACTCGTTTTACCCGATAAGGGCCTTCCCACATCGGCATCAACTTGTTGGAATTCTTGTCCGATTGAACGCGCCGAAGAACAAGGTCGCCTTCCTCAAAGCTTCGGGCATGAACCTGGCGACTATGGTAGCGGTGCAAGGCTTGCTGGTAGCACGCTGCTCTCACAGCCGCCCGAAGACGATCTTCCTCGAGGAGTGTTGCTTCATCGTGCCACAATCGCTCTTGCTCAAGCTCGTCATAAGCGAGCACTCGAGGTGACCCGTATGTGAGTTCCGTGGGGAGAACTGCCTCTGCCCCGTATACCATGGCAAAGGGTGTCTGGCCGGTGGCTCGATTTGGCGTCATTCTGATCGACCAAAGAACCACCGTCAACTCATCAATACAGCGCCTTCCACTCTTGCGCAGCCTGTGAAAAGTCTTTGTCCTCAGGCCTCAGAGTACTTCAACATTTGCCCTCTCCGCCTGACCATTGCTCCGTGGGTGCGCTACGGAAGCGAAACAGACCTTGTTGCCGAGGTCTTGGATGTATTGCATGAAGGTGCGGCTTGTGAACTGTGTGCCGTTGTCGGATGACTCTGTTTGGCACACCAAAACGGCAGACTAGCCCCTTGAAGAATTTCACGGCTGACTGCACTGTTACCTTCCTCACTACTTCCACCTCCGGCCACTTTGTGAACTTGTCGATTGCAACGTAAAAGTACTCAAAGCCCCTGACAACGCGGGGGAAAGGGCCCAGTATGTCGAGCCCCCAGACCGAAAATGGCCAGGAGAGAGGGATTGTTTGAAGGGCTTGAGCTGGCTGATGAAGCTTCTTTGAATGGAACTGACACGCTTCATAGTTAGTTACTAGTGTCGTTGCATCCTGGAGGGCAGTGGGCCAGAAGAAACCTTGCCGGAAAGCCTTGCCGGGAAGGGCCCTCGACCCTATGTGGGAGCCACATATGCCTCCATGTATCTCTGCCAACAGCTCCAGTCCTTCATCCCAGGGAACGCACTTTAATTTCACACCGTTTGGTCTTTTTCTATACAGAACGTTGTTGACGAACTGATACATGGTAGACCGACGGGCTACTTTCTGTGCTTCTTCCTGCTCCTCAGGAAGCTCCCCTGTTTGGAGGAATCGAACGGTATGCTGTGCCCATGCCGGAGCCAGGGGCTCGACGGCAAGGACTAAAGGCATTTCCTCAGCCATGGGAGCGGTTGTCTCCACGGCCAATGCTTGACGCCCTGTCGGAGTTGGTTGCCCCATGGCAGGCTCAGTGTCCATGGCAACATCTTGGCCAGCGGCTCTTGGGAGCTCGGTGCGAAAGTACTTACCGGGGCATGATTTCCTTTGCTTGTTCTGCTCTATCGATGGCTCAACAGATGGTTGAGTTAAACGAAGCACAAAAGTACCTGGTTCCACAGGTAGTTTGAAGGCAGCGCACTTCGACAGGTAGTCGGTGATGTCGTTCTCCACTCGGGGAACATGCTCCGCCTGTATACCGACAAAACGCTCCTCCAGCTTCCTCACCTCATCTACGTAGGCCTCCATCAACGGGCTTTGACAATCCTTGTTGACTTGCCTGACGACAAGCTGTGAATCGCCCCTGACGATGAGCTTCTTGATCCCGAGGTCTGCCGCGATCTTGAGACTGGCAAGCAACCCCTCATATTCAACAGTGTTGTTCGTCAACATCTCCCTGGGAAAGTGCATCTGGATTACATACTTGAGTTGCTCTCCAGTGGGTGCGACGAGCAGCACACCAGCACCGTCGCCTTGCAGCAAGAAAGCCCCGTCAAAGTACATAATCCAGTTGCGACTTGTTTCCTTGCCGGGAAGAGTGGTCTCTGGATCTCTTTGTCGGGTGTTGAGGTCCACTCTGCAATGAACTCTGCCAAGACTCTGCTCCGGATCATCGAAGTACTTTCAAACTTCAAACCAAAGATCGACAGCTCCAAAGCCCATTCCACAATCCTCCCGGTTGCGTCCGGGTTATGTAGTACCCGTTGCAACGGGAGTCGGGTGACGACGGTGATCTCGTGCACTTGGAAGTAATGACGCAGCTTCCTTGAGGCCATAAGGAGGCCGAAGATCAATTTCTGCACACTGGAGTACCTTGACCTAGCCCCCTACAATAGGGAGCTGACAAACTAAACCGGGTGCTGCATCATCTTCTTCTTCTGCACCACATCATTTGGTTGCGCAGGCCCTGTCCCGCCGGCATCAGACCCTGCCGGGGGCCTCGCCTAGTCGGTACCAGGTCCTGCTGGGGGGAGCTCTGGCTCGCCATCCGCCAGTCCTGTCGTTGCCACTGCCCCTTCGTCAACCTCCCTTTGTGCTACTAGCGCGATGCTGACCACTTGACTCGTTGCAGCTAGATATAGCAGCAGCGACTCTTGTGGTTTAGGCGCAACCAGTATCGGTGTGGAGGAGAGGTATTTCTTCAAGTCCTACAGCGCTACTTCGGCCTCTGGGGTCCATTCCATTGGACCAGCCTTTTTCAAGATTTTGAAAAAGGGAAGGGCACACTCAGCAGCCATGGAAATGAATCTGCTCATGGCGGCAACGCAGCCAGCAAGCCGGCGCACATCCTTGATCCGCCTAGGCGCCTCAATCTGCTCAATGGCCTTGATCTTGTCTAGATTCGCCTCGATCCCACGCTGTGACACAAAGAACCCGAGAAGTTTGCCGGACGGAACACCGAAGACACACTTCTTAGGGTTCAACTTGAGGTTGATCTTCCAAATCTTGTACAAGTGTTGCCTTGTCCTTGGTTTTTACCACTATGTCATCCATATAAGCTTCCATATTTCGATGTAGCTGGGGCTCAAAACCAATTTGGACTGCCCTTGCAAACATTGAGCCAGCACTCTTCAACCCGAAAGGCATCCGTAAAAAGCAATACGTACCACACGGGGTGATGAATGCTGTCTTCTCTTCATCTTCTCTCGTCATGAAAATCTGGTGGTATCCTGAGTAGGCGTCTAGGAATGATAACATGTCACACCCGTTCGTGGAGTCAACAATCTGGTTGATGCGCGGCAATGGGAAAGGGTCTTTTGGACAGACCTTATTGATATCTGTGTAATCAGTACACAGCCTCCACTTCCCATTTGCCTTGCGCACCACCACCGGATTGGCCAACCACGTCGGATGGAGTACTCCTCTCACCAAGCCTGCCGCTTCCAGCTTCCTGATCTCCTCTGTGATGAACTCCTGCCTTTCCAAAGCTTGCTTCCTGACCTTCTGCTTGACGGGTCGCGCATGAGGACAGACAGCAAGATGGTGCTCAATCACCTCCCTGGGAACGACGGGGATGTCGGATGCTTGCCATGCAAACACATCAACATTCACCCACATGAAAGTGATGAGCGCGCCTTCCTATTTGCTATCGAGGGTGGAGCTTATGGTGAAAGCCCCTCCCGTGCCATCCTCCTCGACGGACACCTTCTTGGTCTCTGGTGGTGCAGCTCTAGATTTCTTGCTCTTGCCGGTGGAGCTCTCTGGCACGTCCTTGATGGGAGCACAACACTCCAAAGAGGCGCGCTTGCCGGAGTGGATCCAAGAGGTCTTGCCGGTCTTCTTCCCTCCCGGGGCTTCGGCGGCAGGAGCAAGTGCTTTGGCGGCAGTCGCCGCAACTGCTTCCCGGTAGAGTTGGTCATCGCAGATCAGCGCATCCTTCTTGTCGAAGGGGACGGTGATGATGGTCATCAGCCCAGGCATCTTAAGTGTGTTATAGGCGTAGTGTGACGCCGCCATGAACTTGGCCAGTGCCGGGCGGCCGAGGATCCCGTTGAAGGGCAAGGGGATCTCGGCTACATCAAAGACAATCCTCTCCGTCCTGTAGTTCAACTCACCTCCAAACATCACGGGCAACATGACCTTAGCCTTCGGCTGATTCCTTCCCAGGTTGACCCCTTGAAACGTGCCCGTCTCTTCGAGGTCTCCATCAGGAATCTGCAGCCTTTTGATCACAACAGGCGAGATCAAGTTCAGACCGGCCCCGCCATCAACTAGCATTTTCGTCACCTTGAGGTTGCGTATCATTGGTGAAACCAACAATGGCAGACACCCGGCTGCAATTGTGCGATCAGGGTGGTCCTCGGTGTCAAAAATGATAGGCGTACTGGACCACTTCAGTGGCTTCTGAGCATTGAATGATGGCTCCGCCGCTATGAACTCACGCGCCCACTGCTTTAGCTGGCAGAGAGAGGTGTGCAGTGAGGCGCCACCGTCGATGCACATGGCCTCCATAGCTTTCTGAAACTCATGGTCGCCGGACTCGTCATCCTCGTCTTGATCATCGTCTTCCTGCTTCTTGTCGCGGCCCCGGGCGGGCCTCTCTTGTTGGTTATCCTTGCCGCGGCGCCCTCTTTGGCCACCACGCTTCTTGCCGGATCCTTCGGCACGGTCTTGACCCTTATCCTTGTCCCGCCTCTCATACTCAGCTTTTTGCTTCTCAGCAAGCACCTCGACTTGTCGTCAGTTCTGAGGTCGTGGCCCTTGGTGCGGTGGATCTTGCAGTACTGCTTGTTGGAGCTTCCTGGCTTGTCGGCAACCACCAAGGCCCGACAAGTGGCGCACTCGGAAATTTCCTTGCCAGGGTCGCTTGCCTTGGCCTTCTTGGCAGCGCCGGCGTCGTTGGATCCCTCAATGGCAAGCACGGCCTTGCCTCGCTTTCTGTTGCGTCGGCCCTTCTTCGTCGGGGCGGCGGTGTCTTCATCTGTGGAGTCGGTTTCCGCACCAGTGACCTCGTCGGGGTACTTCCTTATCTCTTCAGCTCGAGCGCACCTATCGGCCAGAACATAAAGTTCGGCCACATCTTTGACCTTGTTCATCGCCAGCTCTTCAAGCATCTTGTGGTTGCGCACATTCTGATGGAATGCGTTGATCATGGCGGCAGGGTGAACATCTGGGATGTTGTACTATAGCCGTCTAAACCTCTGTATGTACTTGCGTAGGTTTTCACCTTCCTTCTAGGGGATGATATGCAAATCACTTGCCTGGCCATGAGCTTGATGGCCCCTAGTGAAGGCGCCAATGAAATCATGACACAAATCCGACCAAGAAGAAATGGAATCCGCCGGCAAGTGCATCAACCATGACATGACATTGGGCTTAAGTGCTAACGGGAAGTAATTGGCAAGCACCTTGTTGTCGCGAGCTCCGGCAGCTTGAATCGCGATGGTGTAGATGCTGAGGAACTCCGACGGGTGAGTCTTGCCATTGTACTTCTCGCCAATGTTGGGCTTGAACATGCAGTGGGAGGGCCACTGGAACTGCCGTAGCTCACAGGTAAAGGCTGGGAAACCCATCTCGTAGGGTAGGCCACCGT
This sequence comes from Triticum dicoccoides, assembly GCF_002162155.2. NCBI lineage: Eukaryota > Viridiplantae > Streptophyta > Magnoliopsida > Poales > Poaceae > Triticum > Triticum dicoccoides. The sequence goes on along the minus strand of NC_041391.1, from coordinate 339,124,263 downwards.
AGCCTCCCGGTGCCGGGTGGTCCGTAGTGGGCCCTGCCCGCCTATCCGACTGGTGGCGCACTTCATGTCGGTGTTTGATTATGGTTTGAGCGTCTTCAAGGGCTCGCTCCCGAAGAACTTGGCGCTGATCGCGGTGGGTCCATGGGTTGGACGACGCTATGGAAATGTTATCACAAGCATCATCACGATGGACCGACACCCGCGGTAACTGGCGTGGGGGAGGAGAGTGCACCGTGGCTGCATCACCTCCGACCCTTCCACCACTGGAATGCGGTGGCTCGACGGAGCATCGGCCTAAGGGCCCTGCTGGTCGCGGCTTATCTTTGTTGGCGGCACCGACAAGGCTCCAGATGGTGGCTCTCCACTCGTCGAGCTTTTCCTCAGCAGGAGGAAAGTCGAGGAGCAGCTGCGCGCGCGCCAAAGCTTATGCTGGCGTGGGCGGTGGTGAAAGCTGCGTGGACCGTGACGCGCTCCGACTTCTAACCACATTAGAAGGAGCTCTATCACGGCCTTGCGGCTGTACGCCATTTTTGCCAGTACTTCGGTGTGCATGCTGGTCTCCTTCGTCCCGCGAAGGATGCGCAGGACTCTTCCCATGGCGGTGCCTGGGGTCACCAGCGTGGTGCCACTGCTCATCACACACAACTTGGGAAGAGCGCTCGTGGGCACTAGCGTAGGTGTCTTGGAGGTCGCCGCACCACTGGTAGATGGCGCGGCGCCGCCCTTCGAGGGGCCCGCACCGCCTGCAGGGGCCCCAGCTCCGTCTTTGGATTTAGCGGTGTGCGGCCCGTCGTATTGCGCATGAACAACGCCACTCGCATGGCTTTGACTGCCAGAGCGATGTGGGTGTTCGCGGGCCGCGCCTCGGCTTCCGCCCATAAGCGCCCCGCTACTTGCCCGCACTAGTACGGGTCGTCCGGCTCTGGATGAACCGATCGCTGTTGTCTTCTTCTTCTTGGGAGCCATGGCGATGAAGAACTGCTAAACTAACTACTATACCGGATTTTCACAATTGCGCCCCTACCTGGCGCGCCAAAGATGTCGGTGGAACGCGACACCTATGGGATCACTGGAATCCCTACTAGCGGGCGCGAGGTTGTGGAAAGAGCAGGTCTAGGAGCCAGCACAAAGATCGTTTACCCAGGTTCGGGCCGCCCGGATGCATAATACCCTAGTCCTTCTTTGGTGTATATTTGAGTGTTCTTGAGTACTTTAACTAGCTATGGCGTGTGCGTAGTCCAAAAGATCCGAGTCCCTCTCCAGTATGCGTCGGGCCTCCTTTTATAGTCAAAGGGGTCGCCACAGTGGCACACATGAGGGGAAAGGTGTACAGTGGACAAGCTTATCGCCTGTCATTACGGGACAAAATGCATTCAATGCGCTCCTTAGGTGTCCCCTTGCTATATTGGGAATGGTAACGAGGCCCGTCCCGTCCGTCGCCGCTCCATCTTGCTTCAACACGCGTCTAGGCCAAAGAGGCGTGCAGTGCCATGTAGGCTGGTAGGTTGCTGAGTTGGCGTGGTGGTAGGGTCTTCATGAAGATCTGCATGCCACCACGCAGGTGCTTGCTGAGTTGGCCTAGAGGCCGCACGTCGCCACGCAGGTGCTCGCCTAGTTGGTGGGCTGGCAGCTGTATGGGAACGACGGTGGAGTCTTGGCAGATGTGGGCCTGGATGCGGCCCCGTGGATGTCCTCGGCAAGGGTCTTGCCGGGGTCCCGGCAAGGGTCTTGCCGTGACATCGCGGTTGTCCCGGGCAAGGATCTTGCCGGAGGTCTCGTGGATTTCCTCGAGAAGGATCTCGCTGAGGATCGCCGTCTTCTAGTCCTCATCTGATCTTGTTTGCCTATGATCTTCACAAAGATCTGCATGCCACTATGCAGGCCCCCTCCCGAGTTGTTGTCGATGGTGTTGGAACTCTCAGGCTCAAGGGTGGTGGCCTTGCTGGCGTCGGGTAAGTTGCCCCGGCAAGGGTCTTGCCGGGGCTGCAGGGGCTGCCCCGGGAAGGGTCTTGCCGGGGGAGTCTACCTCGCCCTCTTGCTTCTTGTGTCTCTGGTCTTGGCGTTGCTTTGATTGTCTTGTGCCTTTGGCTTCCCTCCTCTGCCCTGCTAAGTGTGGTAGTGGGCTCAGCTCTGACTTCCCGTGCACAAGTAAAGGGGTACAAATGAGAGCCCCTACTTTTGTACACCGACATTGTTCTAGTTGGTCCTTGTTGACTAATTTGAGCTTGGCTAATCCTCTTATCCTCATAATTAGATGCCCAATGTGGTTCCAATCTCCCCCCCTCTAATTCTTTGGTAATGATTAGCTCTGGACAGCTAAGCGCTACTGGATTGTGAAGGTTGCACGCTTGTAACAAATTAGAGAGGCCATGCTTTCGGTCTTTGGCTCGAGGGATCGTTCCTGGGCAGTATGAGTGATTGTTTATCGACGGTTCGAGGGACTCCAAGTACGATCTATACTAGCACCTTCTTCTTCCGCTGCAGCTCGTGAAGGTAACGATCGTGATCCCAACTCATTATGCATCTTCATATCGATCTCGGGTGATCGCAATTGCGATTTTTTTGTTTTCTACTATGTTTCCCAAGAGTGCTATCATGAGCGGTTTTATGAGTAGATGCAGGTTGCGATCTAGATCACATATGATTGTGAGGGTTGATGTTCTTGCCATGCTTCCCCAGAGTGTTGCTTCGGTTCAATTCATCGACAGCATGGTGACGATTTTTACAAGGTTCTGACAATCGATCGGCTTTGGCTGTCGATGATCTACTAATAGTTCCTTGGGCTTCACCATAGTTTAGAATAGTGTACCATCACATACACAAGAGGGTGCCAAAGATGGATGATCTTCTAGGGGGTCACACGTATTGATGAAGTTTAGTGTGGGGCTAGAGATTTTTAATTAAGTCTATTGTTTCACAGACACCCCAAACTTAATCTAGCATCAATAATCATCGCCTAAATTGTGGACGTAGGAAGCTAGTATTACTTGTTAAAATTGGTTAACTGTGTACCTAATTTTTTTTCCAAAACTGATTAGAGGACGTCTAACTTGGTTTTGCAGGGTATGCATATGATGTGGTATAGCCTTCATCATGATAATGAGTTATTTATGAGATGGTTATATGTTGTAATGTTAAGTGGCCAGCGCATCATGGCATGATGACTGGAGCCACGAGATTGCCACGTTAATGTAAATAACATAGAGATAGCCTATAGGTTGTAGGTGACGATGGCAAACATACATGGATGACCCCGACGAGAAGAAGGTATACTTTGGCGCAGGACGAGGAGCTATAATTTCGTGCCACAGCGGAATTTGGTGCCACGACAACGTTTTCTAAAACGGTTGCCTCAACAACGTTTCTGAAATTACCACCGCAAAAACTTTTTGAAAAGGGTGCCACGGCAATGAAATATTAGCCGTAACAATGCTTCAACTGGAGATTGAAGACATTCATGAAGGATCCCTGGCCCCCAGGGCTATACCATATCATGCTATTATGAATTGCCTGAAATGTTTATCCCTTTATTGTTTGCTCCCTTTGATTGCATAGTAGGCAATTTTTAGGGTGATCTCTCACTAAAAAAATGAAGTTAAAAGGTGTTCTTCCCGGTGTTACAACCGTCTACAACATTATAGAATCTCGGTGTAAGGCATGTCCACATGACTACAAATGAGTTGAGAGGTGTAATTCGGAGATGGCTAGACCATGTTTCTAAATAGCACTCGGTTGTCTTGAAGTTCTGGCAGAATCATTCTTTGCTCAGAGCACAAAGCATCAAATGATGAACGAGAGTCATATGGGGATATGACCGACAATAGTTTGCCCACTGGTCAAAATTCTTGTCATCAGTGATGTCCACATCAATGACTGAGAACTAGATTTAGATCTTGAATCACTCACTATCAATTATGTGAGATATTGATTTGAGTGGGAGCACGATTATGTATTAAATAAGTTCAATCAGTAGTGCAAATTAATTATGAACAATGTCTGTTAAGTTTGCATTATAATTGTTGAATTATGGCTCACAGTTCCACCTTTCTTGTTGAAATAGACTTGCTGTTATTTATCTGTTTGAATATTTATGATTGAGAGGATCGTCCTCTAAGAGTGCAAAGAAGGATTTTGTCCTATTGCATGCTTACAGTACTCTCTTGCTAATCCTATGAATGATGTGACTCACGTCCTTCGATCCAAAAGGTACATGCATTAGACTCTGCTTGCTTTCGAGAAACCCGAACTTCAAAAATGTTTGGGATAGTTATATGATATTCTCAGAACTGAAAATTGTTTTCAGACGTAAACAAAGATTAAAAGATATGTGATATCTAAAGAAGTGTTTTGTTTGCCAAATCTAGTGAAGTGTTCAACTAAGTTTGAGACTGAAATGTGTAAGATTCAGAAGAACACCAGTCATGAGTTGATTGTGAGAACTTAAAGAGAAAGAACAAAGACCAAAGGATGTAATGATAATTACATGCCTAGGGAAGTTTGGGGCTCACACCACTCTTAAAATTTAGATGATTCTTTTGTTGAGTGGGAGAAATATTGGAAGTAAAACTATGATAAGTTGAGAGGCGGAATGGAAAGAAGACTTGAATTTCTAGCTCAGGTATGAATGCCATACAAGTTATAGGATGTCGAGAAAGTTGGTCAAGTAAAGTGTGATTCTTGAGAATTGTGATTAGATTGTTAAACACTAAACTCTTCAGGAATTGTGATCAAAAGTTGATCACAAGGATAATGATTCGATTGCATGTTGTTGCGAATCTATTCAAGAACTACTATGGGCTAATGACCAACAAATTAATGACGTTAAAATATGTGTTCAAACATTTGTAATAGTTATGATATTTTTTCATCAATATATTACCTCTGAATTTATTGTCATAATTCATTTTAGAGTTTTTACACTCTAGCCCATTGCATATAAGTTGCAAGGAGCTTGTTCATAAGAGAGCAATAGTTGTTCGATGTAATGAACAAAAGGGCCATAATCCTATTGTGAATGGGACGTAGTTATGAATATTGATGATAGGATTGAACATCCACAACACTGAAACTAAATGTTGCAAGACTAAAAATACCACATATGTGTATGGCACTGCATTTAGTCACATTGGAGAAATCCGCATGGAAAAATTCCATAGTAATGGTGTCATGGTGGAACACGATCACCTACGGGGCCATTAGCCCCTTGTGGTTCGGCAAGGGGGAGGGTCACAATGCGCAAAGAGCAGAAGTCATGAAATAGCACGACAGAGGTGACACTAGTGGTTTTACCCATGTTCGGGCTGCTATGAAGCGTAAAGCCCTACTCCTGCTTTGGTGGATTGAGGGAAGGACCGCAATGAACACCCAACGCTCAAGCACGGCAAGGTCACCTCGGGGAGAGCAACAACATGCGCATGAGTGTACAAGGGTCCAAATCCTTTTCTAGGTTGCCATGGCCCTCCTTTTATAGGCTAAGGGGTAACCACAGTGGCGAAACAGTCATTATCTAGTGATTAGATAGCTAACAATGCTATCATACCTAACTCTGGCAGTTAGGACAAAGTGAATTAAGTGCACTGCTAGGTGTCACGCTAACGATGCAGCTCGGCAAGCCTGCCATGCCGCTTAATCATCTTCTACTTGTCTGCTTGACACGCTCTAGACGGGTGTCATATAGGGGTAATCTTCCTTCCAAATGGCTACCACGTGCCAAATGATGGCCACTTACTCGCTTGAGAGCTTTACACCACACTGGTAGATGACTTGCGTCACGGTGCAGTGGAGCGGCGGAGTCTTGGCGTGGAGATTCACCTTTAGCGGTCCCGGCAAGCCTGCCGAGGAAATCTTGGATTCGTCCTTGGAGAGGGACATCGGCGGCTCCGCTCCGGGCGCGCCCCAAAGCTCTCTTCGACGTACTGTCGTAGTAGAAAATGAAGGAGATTGCCGGCGCCCCCCGGGCCGCCCTCCCCCGCCACGACCACGAAGCCGGCGCGCGTGCGTGGGCGCAGCTGGCAGCGAGGAAGAGTAGTACACGGTAGGTCGCCGCTGCTCTTGTCCCAGGAAGGCCACCGCTACTCCACTCAGTCGACGCCAAGCTTGGTGGGGTAAACATCGGCGGCCAATTAGCCGCTTGACGGTGACGTGGAGGCAGAAATCTTCAAAACCTTGTGCTCCGGAAGAGGAGGTTATCGAGGCGGATGAGGAGGAGGCAAAGGCAATGGCCGGCTTTCTTGGGTTCATGGGCGGACATGGTGCTCGGGCGCCGGCGATCGTTTAGATTAGGTTTACAGTAGGTTTTAGTACGGTTTGTCCGAAATATGTAATGAATTTTGTCCAGTTTGTAGGAACAATTTTCCAAATGTAATGAATTTCATCCGGTTAATTTGAAATTTGCCTTGTTTGCACGAATTTCGTCCGGTTAGTTCATATAGTTGTCGAAAGGTATGCGGCCAGCATCGGATGGCATCCATCAGTGTCCTCTGACAGGTGCCGGTGTAAATTTGTGGGCCATCGCTGGAGATGCCCTAACTATCACGATATAATCGCTAACAGTGCTCCATTATTTGGCAGGGAACAGTTATGCCTCGATCAAAATCAGATCCGTGGTGTTTCACACTCCTCCCGCGTAAGAGTGTAAACTCTTTCTTACATAAAAATGGAGCAAGTGGATGGCACTCTAGCACGTCATATCACTCAAACTAGCCTGCCTAATGAGCGGGAAAGCACCGCCCTCATCATTTTGTTCTGGATTTCTATAGATCGAAATGTTACACTTTGCAAGTTCTAAAGGAAAAGGCGGCACACTTACGACTCGTACGCGTCACACCCCCGACAGTTCGGCTTGAACGCCGCTCACCAGAGGGGACACATGTCACATCCCTAGTCTGGTATGACCTAGACTAGCTAGTCATTTGTGCATCATGTTTAAATTTCATTTAAATTTGAAATGAGGATTGGTGGAACCCTCAGAATCATTTTTGAAAATGACCCAAATAAAAATTTCTCCAAAAGGGTCCAAGAAAATGCTCATGTTGCTCTCTGAAAATATTGGGCAGAGATAAAAATCAAACCAATATTTTTAGGATCTCATAAGTATTTAATTTTGGCCATTTGGATTAAACCGATAATTATTTGCCTTGGATATATATTGTTATATATATAAAATATATGTCCAAAAATTATGCCACCTGTTGGGGAGCTCTGGAATAATATAGTTAGCTCCTGCAAAAATTGGCATAAGGTAATAAAATGATTTAATATTCTAATTAAATCAAAACAAATGTCAGAAAAATTAGAAAACAGTAAAAGAGGGAGACTTACCTGGGCCTCCTCCCTGTGCAGCCCAGCAGCCAGCAGGCGGCCCAGCCCGCCTCCTCCTCTGTCGTCTTCGTCCTCGACAGAGGGAGGGGAGCGTGCCCGGCGCGCGCGCGCGCCACCGCGCCACGCCACCGGCCTCCCTGCTTGCCTGGCGCCCTCCTCGTCGCCCTGGAACGCCCGGACGTCGCCACGCCCCCCCCCCCGTACCCTCTCACTCTCCCCCGATTCTTCCTCTCCTCTCCCTCGCTCTCTCTCTCTCTCGTGTTCGAACGCGCCGGTCGCCGCCGTTCGCCATAGCCGCCGCCACCGGCCTCCCCTCGCCTCCCCGACACGCGCAGGAGCTCCGCCCCCTCGCCCTGAAGCTCTCCGTCAAGCCACAAGACGCCGGACGCCTTGTGGAGCCGCCGTCGCCGTCGTCTTCCACCTCGGGCTCCGACCACCACCGCCGTCGATTCGCCGCACGCAGGACGGCCCCGAGCCCGCTTCGACGCCCGCTGCAACCGCGGTGAGCTCCGCCACCGTTCCCCTCTCTCCATTTAGCTGCCCGCTCGCCGTAGCCCTCCTCCCCACCACGGCCGAAGCTTCTCGCCGCCGTCCATGTCGCCGTCGTCGTCTTGGCCCGCCTCCGCCCAAACCAAGCACCCCATCGTGCTCCCGGTGCCACGAGGGTGCCGCCGAGCCCCTCAGGTGGCCTCCTCGTGCCCCGCAGCCCGTTTTCGCTCGAAGCCGAGCTCCGGCCGCCGCCACGAACTTTGCTCCGGCGAGCTCCGTCCTCCCCAGCTCCTCCCACCTACCCCTCCAGGTGCGCGAGAGCCCGGGCTACGCCCCGGTGCTCTCTGACGCCGTCCCCGTGGCCGGTATCGCGGACGCCGCCGCGTCCAGAGGTCGCCGCCGATGACCTCGCCGGCCTGACGGGTGGGCCCCGTCGGCCAGGTGATTATCTTAGTGCTAATCACCGTTAACTAACCCCCCCTGACACTGACAGTGGGCCCCAGCGCCACTAACTTCTAATTAGGATTAAACTAACCTCTGTTTAACCCCCTGACACTGACGTGTGGACCCCACACGTCAGGTTTGACCCTAGCCAGCCGCAGTTGACCTGCTGACGTCATGCTTACTCAATGCTGATGCAATAATGATTTTCTGGAATTAAAATAATTCAGGAAATTCCAGAAATTGATTTAAACTTCAAAAATTCATAGAAATTCAACCGTAGCACAGATTGAAATAATTTATATATGAAAAATTATCAGAAAAATGCAACCTATCCATCTGTACTAGTTTCATGCATGACAAACCAACTTATACATGCTGAATATGAGGAAACACATTATGGAATATATAAGAGCTTACTTTGGAGTTGCATTTGAGCTTATGGTTCAAATGGACTTCACACCAAATGATTACTAGTTGCATTAGCTCAAACAACCTCACATCCTCATGCCATGTTCATGCATCATATTGTTGCATATGTTTGTGTATTGATTGCCGACACTGTTCCTTCTCGATAGGTCCTGCTCCGGAGTCTGTTCCAGAGTGCCTGTCTATGAAGCAGTGCCTTCCTTGTTGATCTACCAGGCAAGCAAACCCCCTTGTTCATTCTGATAAAATCCTACTCTCTCGCTCCTGCTCTCAGTTATTGCATTAGGACAACAACGATTCATCTGCTACTTTGTGCTGCGGTAGTTGAACCCATTCCTCTGCATGACCTGTCATTGCCACAGTAAATAGTTGAAACCCACTAGCATGTGTAGGAGTTGATTGCAGCCACTGATGTGTTCCTACCATGCTATGCCTGCTATTGCATAGAATTGTGTCAGGTCTGATTCATTGGGATGAGTTGGAGTGTTACGATATGTTCTGGTGCTGAGAGTTAAGTGTGTGAACACGATTTGGTAAAGGTAGCGGTGAGAGGCCATGTAGGAGTACATGGTGGGTTGTCTCACTGGAACCGTCCTTAAGCACTGAGTTCTATGTATGTTGTCCAATGACTCGATACTACCACACATTGGAATGCTTAAGTGCCCCTCTCGACTTATTAGCCAACTTGATCTCTGTCCTGGAGTCGCAACTAGTTTCTGGTGTTTGTAGGTAGTGCTATTTTTCTACCAAGTGGCACCCGGTAGGGTGGGCTTGGGACAGACTAGGCACACGTGGCCTGGTGTACCGAGTGGCACCCGGATGGTGGGCTCGGGAACCCTGCTCACATCGTTTGGGGCCGTGAGCGACACCCCGGCCGGATCTCCTTGCGGATGGAACCCGAATAGGCGATAAACCTGGGCTAGAGTCTTGTGTGGTTAGTCAGGTCGTGGCCGACACCCTCGCCAATCTTCCGCTTGAAGGTTGCCGAGATACATGACGTGTACATGGCGGTAAGTGGCGAGAGCGTGTGTGAAGAAGTACACCCCTGCAGGGTTAACATGATCTATTCGAATAGCCGGGTCCGCGGTTATGGACTTCTTGGATGCTTACATGGTACATAGACAACTTGAAGTGGATACTCTAAAATGCTCAAGACAAGTGTGAGTGCTATGGATGGCCTTCTCGTAGGGAGACGGGGATGAATCCATAGTAAGTGTATTGTGTGGTGATTAGTGGACTCGTGTACGTTGTCTCACCTCCAGAGTTTCTGGTAGTCGTAGAACAGGATAGCCACAGAGTCAAAGCTGGCTTGCTGCAACTAAACCCCACATTACCCCCTTGATACAAATGCATGTATGATAGGATCTGATGTAAGTCTTGCTGAGTACCTTTGTACTCATGTTGCTTTATTTATGTTTTTGCAGCGGAGACTTCGGTCTTAATAGTGTTCTCGTGGACTTCAACAAGTAGCTTGTACCTCAGCTACGATCTTGATCGGACGTTGTAGATAGTCAGGCTTTCAGCCTTTTTCATTTATAGATGTCTGTACTCAGACATGTAATGTTTCCGTTTGCTGCTTGATTGCTCTGAATGTTGGGTCATGTGACCCCTGTTTGTAATAAATGCTATGTTGGCTCTTGAGCCTTATCTATATGAGTTGTTGAGTTATGCTGTGATGCCATGTTGTACAGCACATACTTGCATGTTATGCGTACGTGTAATGTGTATTGCTATGTGTGGGATCTGACTATCTAGTTGTTTATCCTTAGTAGTCTCTCTTACCGGGAAATGTCTCCTAGTGTTTCCTCTGAGCCCTGGTAGCTTGCTACTGCTCCGGAACACTTAGGCTGGCCGGCATGTGTCCTTCTTCGTTCTTGTGTCTGTCCCTTCGGGGAAATGTCACGCGATGAATACCGGAGTCCTGTTCGCCCGCTACAGCCCGGTTCACCGGAGTCCTGTTAGCCCAGTGCTACAGCCTGGATTCACTCGCTGATGACCGACACGTTCGATGCTGGGTCATGGATGCCTGTCCCTGTAAGTTAGTGCCACTTTGGGTTTACGACTAGCCATGTCAGCCCGGGCTCTTTATCATATGGATGCTAGCGACACCATCATATACGTGTGCCAAAAGGCGCAAACGGTCCCGGGCAAAGGTAAGGTGACACCCGTGGGGATACCGTGCGTGAGGCCGCAAAGTGATATGAGGTGTTACATGCTAGATCAATGTGGCATTGAGTCGGGGTCCTGACAGCGTTGGTATCAGAGCCTGACTGCCTGTAGGTTTACCAAGCCAACTGGTCGAAGTTGAGTCTAGAAATTCTTTAGTTACGTAAGGGAATTGATTGTGGGAAGGAACGTAAGGCTCTTTTTACTCCTTTACCTCATGGCCTTCTGATCTGAGTCATCCTATCTTTCCGACGGGATTAAGGAACTAGGCTTCTCTTCCGTCTATCAGGATCACGTGTTACTACTCCGTAGTCCCATAGGATTGGTTGATCAGAGTCATACCCTAGTTTTGAGTATTTCCGGTGTAGTCTGTTTAGTATGATCTCAGAACCTTGAGTGATGATGATGAGTATGTTACCACCCCATTTTTAGCAGGATGTCTCATTCTGAGCATTTTACTGCCGTTATGCTGCCGGAATTGCCCTAGGAATTCGAGAGATACTAATTTCCTTATCCTACATTCTATAGCCTATAGATTGATGCTGATTCCGTCCTTGGTTTCGTTTCACAGGATGTCATCTAGTTCTATTGTTCGTAGCCAGAACCACGGAGATGGTAGGGACGAGGATCCTCCCGACCCGCCTTCGTTGACAGAGTTCATGCTAGAATTGGAGAGGAACAAGCATGAGTCAAACCATTTGTTGGCACGTATCGAGGAGAACACCGCACATCAGTCCAATAAGTCTGCGACCATTCATTATTTCATTCGCTTGCACCCACCTACCTTTCATCATTCCATCGAGCCACTCGATGCAGATGACTGGCTCCGTAGCATCACTCATAAGCTGCGTTCCACGAACGTAGCTGAAGATGACAAGGTCACCTATGCCACATACCACCTGGAAGGTCCTGCTAGTCTTTGGTGGCAGAACTATGAGGCTATGCTTCCAGCTGGCCAGATTCCTACCTGGAGGGATTTCACTGAGGCTTTTCGCGAGCATCACATTCCCCAGGCCCTCCTTGATCGCAAGAGAGAAGAGTTCTGTAGTTTCACCCAGAGTAAGATGGCTGTTGATGCTTACAGCAGACAGTTCGAGAACCTTGCCCGCTATGCCACAGAAGAAGTGTCCACGGACGCCAAGAAGCAGGCTAGGTTCCGGAAGGGTCTCAACCCCAAGTTGCGCCGTGATCTCCACCTGCATCATTGTGATACATTCCAAGCCCTTGTGAACAAGGCCATCAATGCAGAGACAGCTCAGCTCACTTATGAGGAGTCTCGTAAGCACACCCGTGATTTGGGATCTTCCTCTGGCTCTAGTTCCCAGAAGCGTCGGATTTGGGTTCCAAACTCCGCTCTTCCTTCCGGACATGCACCGAGGCCATCCCATGTGGTGCCTCCCCCAACTCAGTCATATGTTCCACCCAGGCCTACTAGTAGACCGTTTGTCAGTGCGGGTCCACGTCCAACCTCGGGAACTTGCTTCACATGCGGGAAGCCAGGACACTATGCACGTGACTGCTCTCAGACTAGTTATGCTCCACCCCAGCCCGAGAAGACTGTTGGCTGTGTTAAGCCATCACGCAAGATGATCAGTGTCAAGTCAGCCCCCACTGAACGTGGACGTGTGCATCACGTCTCAGCTAAAGACGCTCATGATGATCCGGATGTCGTTCTTGGTACACTCCTTGTCAATTGTCATCCAGCATCGGTTCTATTCGATACTGGAGCATCTCACTCCTTCCTTTCTTAAGGCTATGCTCGTTTGCACGACATGTCATTTTGCGATATGCCAACTCCGCTTGAAATCCAAACCCCAGGGTCTAGATGGCAAACCACCAGAATTAGCCATGGTAATGAAATCCTTGTTGACAGACTTGTATTCCTTGCATCACTTGTAGCCCTCAAGTCCTCAGATATCAATATCATCTTGGGTATGGACTGGATGACAGCTCATCATGCCAAGATTGATTGTTACACAAGATCTGTTCAGCTTACACACCCATCTGGCAAGATAGTCACTGTCTCCACTAGAGTTGCAAAGCGTCAGCTCTATTCTCTTAATGCCAGCCCTCTTCCAGACCTTGAAGATATCCCGGTAGTCCGTGACTTTCCGGGTGTGTTTCCAGAGGAACTGCCAGGTGTTCCACCTGACAGAGATGTAGAGTTCGTCATAGATCTTATTCCAGGAACTGCTCCAATCTCCAGAAGACCTTACAAGATGGCACCCTTAGAACTAGCCGAGCTTAAGAAACAACTTGATGAGTCCTTGCAAAAGGGTTTCACCCGTCCTAGTTCTTCTCCTTGGGCTTGCCCCGTCCTCTTTGTTAAGAAGAAGGATGGTACGGACCGGATGGTTGTAGATTATCGTCCCGTTAATTTGGTCACGATAAAGAACAAGTATCCGCTCCCCAGGATCAACGATCTATATGATCAGCTCGCTGGATCCTCAGTCTTCTCCAAGATGGATTTAAGGTTAGGCTACCACCAAATCAAGATCAGAAACGGGGACATTCCCAAGACAGCTTTTGTTACTCGTTATGGTCAGTACGAGTACACCGTCATGTCCTTTGGTCTAACCAACGCCCCAGCCACTTTCTCCCGCTTGATGAACTCGATCTTCATGGAATACTTAGATAAGTTCATCGTGGTTTACCTCGATGATATTCTTATTTACTCGAAGAACGAGGAAGAGCATGCCGAACATCTTAGACTTGTGTTAGAAAAACTCAGAGAGCACTGCCTTTATGCCAAGTTCTCCAAGTGTGAATTTTGGTTGCCAGAAGTGACCTACCTAGGCCACGTAATCTCTGGTAAGGGCATTGCTGTCAATCCAGAGAGAGTTCAGGCTGTTCTCGATTGGACTCCACCTGAAACCGTTAAACAAGTTAGGAGCTTCCTTGGTCTAGCCAGCTATTGTCGCCGCTTTGTTGAAAACTTCTCCAAAGTAGCCAAACCCCTCATGGAACTTCTCAAGAAAGATAAAAAGTTCGAGTGGTCCCCACAGTGTGAGCACAGTTTTCAGGAACTGAAAAGACGCCTGACTTCTGCTCCCATACTTGTGCCACCGGATTTCACAAAGGGCTTTGTTATCTACTGCGACGCCTCACGACAGGGACTAGGTTGCATTCTTATGCAGGATCGTCATGTGATTGCCTATGCATCTCGACAGTTGCATCCACATGAGGATAATTATCCTACACATGATCTAGAGCTTGCAGCCGTAGTCTATGCACTCAAGACCTGGCGACATTACCTCCTTGGTAAACGTTGCGAGATCTACACCGATCACCAGAGTCTCAAGTATATCTTCACCCAACCGGATCTGAACCTTAGGCAACGACGTTGGTTGGAGTTAATCACAGATTATGATCTAGGGATTACCTACACCCCAGGCAAAGCCAATGTCATGGCTGATGCTCTAAGCCGTAAATCCTATTGCAACAATCTCATGTTGCAGCAAGGCCAACCACTTCTCCATGAGGAATTCTGTAAGCTTAACCTTCACATGGCTCCTCATGGATTCCTTTCTACCTTGGTGGCGAAACCTACCCTTGAGGATCAGATCATCTCTGACCAGAAGTTTGATAGGGGTGTTATCCGCATTAAGAGAAACATTAAGAAGGGAGTTGGTGGATGTTTCTCTATGGATGATCGTGGTGTTGTTTTCTTTGTGAATCGCTTGGTGGTTCCCAAGAATCAACATCTGCGACAATTGATTCTTAAGGAGGCGCATGAATCTCCTCTCACAATTCATCCCGGTAGCACTAAGATGTATCAGGACCTACGCCAGAGGTTCTGGTGGACTAGGATGAAGAGAGAAATCGCTGAGTTCATTGCTAAATGTGACGTTTGTCGTCGCGTTAAGGCAAAGCATCAAAGACCTGCTGGCACCCTTCAGCCTTTAGCTATTCCTGAATGGAAATGGGATAAAGTTGGTATGGACTTCATCACCGGTTTTCCCAGGACCAAGAGAGGGAATAACGCTATCTTCGTAGTCGTTGATCGTCTTTCCAAAGTGGCTCACTTCCTTCCTGTTCGAGAGAGTATCACTGCTAGTCAGCTTGCTGACTTATACATTTCTCGAATAGTGTCACTTCATGGTGTTCCACTAGAGATCAATTTAGACCGTGGCAGTCTTTTCACTTCTCATTTCTGGGAGAGTTTCCAAACTGCCATGGGAACCCATCTTTCCTTCACTACCGCTTTCCACCCTCAGTCGAGTGGTCAGGTGGAACGGGTCAACCAAATTCTCGAAGACATGCTTAGAGCTTGCGTTATCTCATTCGGTATGGATTGGGAGAAATGTCTTCCTTTTGCCGAGTTTGCTTATAACAATAGCTATCAATCCAGCCTCAAGAAAGCTCCTTTTGAGGTTCTCTATGGACGAAGATGTCGAACACCTTTGAACTGGTTAGAAACCGGTGAAAGACAATTCTTTGGACCGGACATGATCCAGGAGGCAGAAGAGCAAGTTCGCATCATTCGTGAGAATTTGAAAACAGCCCAATCTCGTCAAAAGAGTCAGTATGATCGTCATCATAAGGATATGACTTATGAAATTGGCGACCAAGCTTACCTTCGGGTTACTCCTTTGAAGGGTACCCATCGTTTGGTATCAAGGGCAAGTTGGCTCCTCGTTACATTGGTCCCTTTCGCATTCTCGCTAAACGAGGAGAGGTTGCCTACCAACTGGAACTACCCCCACATCTTTCTCGAGTTCATGATGTCTTCCACGTCTCTCAACTCAGGCGTTGCTTCTCGGACCCTATCCGCGGAGTGGACCACGAAACGCTTGATCTCCAAGATAACCTCACATACCGAGAGTACCCAGTTCGCATTCTTGATCAAGCAGAGCGTGTCACTCGACGTCAGAACATCAAGTTTCTCAAAGTTCAGTGGTCTCATCATTCCGAGAGAGAAGCTACTTGGCAGCGAGAAGATCGTCTTCGACTGGAGTACCCCGCTTTCTTTCCGTCGACCCCTGAATCTCGGGACGAGATTCTTCCAAGTGGGGGCGAGTTGTCACATCCCTAGTCTGGTATGACCTAGACTAGCTAGTCATTTGTGCATCATGTTTAAATTTCATTTAAATTTGAAATGAGGATTGGTGGAACCCTCAGAATCATTTTTGAAAATGACCCAAATAAAAATTTCTCCAAAAGGGTCCAAGAAAATGCTCATGTTGCTCTCTGAAAATATTGGGCAGAGATAAAAATCAAACCAATATTTTTAGGATCTCATAAGTATTTAATTTTGGCCATTTGGATTAAACCGATAATTATTTGCCTTGGATATATATTGTTATATATATAAAATATATGTCCAAAAATTATGCCACCTGTTGGGGAGCTCTGGAATAATATAGTTAGCTCCTGCAAAAATTGGCATAAGGTAATAAAATGATTTAATATTTTAATTAAATCAAAACAAATGTCAGAAAAATTAGAAAACAGTAAAAGTGGGAGACTTACCTGGGCCTCCTCCCTGTGCAGCCCAGCAGCCAGCAGGCGGCCCAGCCCGCCTCCTCCTTTGTCGTCTTCATCCTCGACAGAGGGAGGGGAGCGTGTCCGGCGCGCGCGCGCCACCGCGCCACGCCACCAGCCTCCCTGCTTGCCTGGCGCCCTCCTCGTCACCCTGGAACGCCCGGACGTCGCCACGCCCCCTCCCCCCCGTACCCTCTCACTCTCCCCCGATTCTTCCTCTCCTCTCCCTCGCTCTCTCTCTCTCGTGTCCGAACGCGTCGGTCGCCGCTGTTCGCCATAGCCGCCGCCACCGGCCTCCTCTCGCCTCCCCGACACGCGCAGGAGCTCCGCCCCTCGCCCTGAAGCTCTCCGTCAAGCCACAAGACGCCGGACGCCCTGTGGAGCCGCCGTCGCCGTCGTCTTCCACCTCGGGCTCCGACCACCACCGCCGTCGATTCGCCGCACGCAGGACGTCCCCGAGCCCGCTTCGACGCCCGCTGCAACTGCGGTGAGCTCCGCCACCGTTCCCCTCTCTCCATTTAGCTGCCCGCTCGCCGTAGCCCTCCTCCCCACCACGGCTGAAGCTTCTCGCCGCCGTCCATGTCGCCGTCATCGTCTCGGCCCGCCTCCGCCCAAACCAAGCAGCCCATCGTGCTCCCGGTGCCACGAGGGTGCCGCCGAGCCCCTCAGGTGGGCTCCCCGTGCCCCGCAGCCCGTTTCCGCTCAAAGCCGAGCTCCGGCCGCCGCCGTGAACTTTGCTCCGGCGAGCTCCGTCCTCCCCAGCTCCTCCCACCTACCCCTCCAGGTGCGCGAGAGCCCGGGCTACGCCCCGGTGCTCTCCGACGCCGTCCCCGTGGCCGGTATCGCGGACGCCACCGCGTCCAGAGGTCGCCGCTGATGACCTAGCCGGCCTGACAGGTGGGCCCCGTCGTCCAGGTGATTAGCTTAGTGGTAATCACCGTTAACTAACCCCCCCTGACACTGACAGTGGGCCCCAGCGCCACTAACTTCTAATTAGGATTAAACTAACCTCTGTTTAACCCCCTGACACTGACGTGTGGACCCCACACGTCAGGTTTGACCCTAGCCAGCCGCAGTTGACCTGCTGACGTCATGCTTACTCAATGCTAACGCAATAATGATTTTCTGGAATTAAAATAATTCAGGAAATTCCAGAAATTGATTTAAACTTCAAAAATTCATAGAAATTCAACCGTAGCTCAGATTGAAATAATTTATATATGAAAAATTATCAGAAAAATGCAACCTATCCATCTGTACTAGTTTCATGCATGACAAACCAACTTATACATGCTGAATATGAGGAAACACATTATGGCATATATAAGAGCTTACTTTGGAGTTGCATTTGAGCTTATGGTTCAAATGGACTTCACACCAAATGATTACTAGTTGCATTAGCTCAAACAACCTCACATCCTCATGCCATGTTCATGCATCATATTGTTGCATATGTTTGTGTATTGATTGCCGACACTGTTCCACCTCGATAGGTCCTGCTCCGGAGTCTGTTCCAGAGTGCCTGTCTATGAAGCAGTGCCTTCCTTGTTGATCTACCAGGCAAGCAAACCCCCTTGTTCATTCTGATAAAATCCTACTCTCTCGCTCCTGCTCTCAGTTATTGCATTAGGACAACAACGATTCATCTGCTACTTTGTGCTGCGGTAGTTGAACCCATTCCTCTGCATGACCTGTCATTGCCACAGTAAATAGTTGAAACCCACTAGCATGTGTAGGAGTTGATTGTAGCCACTGATGTGTTCCTACCATGCTATGCCTGCTATTGCTTAGAATTGTGTCAGGTCTGATTCATTGGGATGAATTGGAGTGTTATGATATGTTCTGGTGCTGAGAGTTAAGTGTGTGAACATGATTTGGTAAAGGTAGCGGTGAGAGGCCATGTAGGAGTACATGGTGGGTTGTCTCATTGGAACCGTCCTTAAGCACTGAGTTCTATGTATGTTGTCCAATGACTCGATACTACCACACATTGGAATGCTTAAGTGCCCCTCTCGACTTATTAGCCAACTTGATCTCTGTCCAGGAGTCGCAACTAGTTTCTGGTGTTTGTAGGTAGTGCTATTTTTCTACCAAGTGGCACCCGGCAGGGTGGGCTTGGGACAGACTAGGCACACATGGCCTGGTGTACCGAGTGGCACCCGGATGGTGGGCTCGGGAACCCTGCTCACATCGTTTGGGGCCGTGAGCGACACCCCGGCCGGATCTCCTTGCGGATGGAACCCGAATAGGAGATAAACCTGGGCTAGAGTCTTGTGTGGTTAGTCAGGTCGTGGCCGACACCCTCGCCAGGCTTCCGCTTGAAGGTTGCCGAGATACATGACGTGTACATGGCGGTAAGTGGCGAGAGCGTGTGTGAAGAAGTACACCCCTGCAGGGTTAACATGATCTATTCGAATAGCCGGGTCCGCGGTTATGGACTTCTTGGATGCTTACATGGTACATAGACAACTTGAAGTGGATACTCTAAAATGCTCAAGACAAGTGTGAGTGCTATGGATGGCCTTCTCGTAGGGAGACGGGGATGAATCCATAGTAAGTGTATTGTGTGGTGATTAGTGGACTCGTGTACGTTGTCTCACCTCCAGAGTTTCTGGTAGTCGTAGAACAGGATAGCCACAGAGTCAAAGCTGGCTTGCTGCAACTAAACCCCACATTACCCCCTTGATACAAATGCATGTATGATAGGATCTGATGTAAGTCTTGCTGAGTACCTTTGTACTCATGTTGCTTTATTTATGTTTTTGCAGCGGAGACTTCGGTCTTAATAGTGTTCTCGTGGACTTCGACAAGTAGCTTGTACCTCAGCTACGATCTTGATCGGACGTTGTAGATAGTCAGGCTTTCAGCCTTTTTCATTTATAGATGTCTGTACTCAGACATGTAATGTTTCCGTTTGCTGCTTGATTGCTCTGAATGTTGGGTCATGTGACCCCTGTTTGTAATAAATGCTATGTTGGCTCTTGAGCCTTATCTATATGAGTTGTTGAGTTATGCTGTGATGCCATGTTGTACAGCACATACTTGCATGTTATGCGTATGTGTAATGTGTATTGCTATGTGTGGCATCTGACTATCTAGTTGTTTATCCTTAGTAGTCTCTCTTACCGGGAAATGTCTCCTAGTGTTTCCTCTGAGCCCTGGTAGCTTGCTACTGCTCCGGAACACTTAGGCTGGCCGGCATGTGTCCTTCTTCGTTCCTGTGTCTGTCCCTTCGGGGAAATGTCACGCGATGAATACCGGAGTCCTGTTAGCCCGCTACAGCTCGGTTCACCGGAGTCCTGTTAGCCCAGTGCTACAGCCTGGATTCACTCGCTGATGACCGACACGTTCGATGCTGGGTCATGGATGCCTGTCCCTGTAAGTTAGTGCCACTTTGGGTTTACGACTAGCCATGTCAGCCCGTGCTCTTTATCATATGGATGCTAGCGACACCATCATATACGTGTGCCAAAAGGCGCAAACGGTCCCGGGCAAAGGTAAGGCGACACCCGTGGGGATACCGTGCGTGAGGCCGCAAAGTGATATGAGGTGTTACATGCTAGATCGATGTGGCATTGAGTCGGGGTCCTGACAACACACTTGTCTTGCAATTTTCACTGACATGTGGGACTGCAATTGAATAAACCTTGGATAGCCAAAATCTAATCGCTCAGCGGGCGTCGGCTGAGAAGAGGAGAAACGAGGGAGGGAGAAGAGATCGCCCACCCGCCGCGCACGAACTCCAAGAAATATATGGTAATAATGTGAGGTGGGCCATGCTGGAGTCCGGACCACTTCAAAGCCCGCTCTGACCGCCCTGGCCCCTTAAGACGCCAGCTGCCCACCGCATGCATGCATAGCAAGTAGTACCAGTAAAATACTGGGCTATAAGCCTGCTTATGTGGAGGAGAGAGAGGCATTGATAAAGTCAAGGAGTGGGCTCTGCAAGAGCCCGTCTCTACACGTGCTCCTAGGTATAAAAAAATAATTTAGAAAAAGGCATAAAAAAACAATTGTGTCTAAAAAAAGAAAGGTAAAAAACATTTGAGAGGAAACAGATAGAGAGAAAGTGAGAAAAAGTCATAACCTTATTGCCAACCTTATAGTCAACAGTATGGTAGCATTACATGAGGAAGGAGGGAGTGGTTCACATGCCAAGTTCACTGGTCTGCCATGTTTCACACTCGTCCGTCGTAATAGTGGAGAAAATAGCTTTCATAAAAAATAAACAATGAATACGCGTTGCTTGTCCTCTATATCGGAAGGAATACTTTCATTCGCCGACATGTGGGATGTCGACCATCCTGGTCCACCTGCCATGCACAAAATTATCCTGGTCTACCCCGGTCGTAGCGCAGGCCCAACCTTTCCCAATGTAAGTTGTTCGGACGAAGGAACCATCATGACTTCGTTGAATTCCGCTTCTTCAAGAAAACTTACTGTACCCGCAATACTGCTACCACACGCAAAGACTAGATGGCACTGTACCATGTCATATCACTGAAACCCACTAGGCCAAACTAGCCCGCCTAGGTCATCTATTTTGGAATGGAGGGAGTACGTCTCTGTACTGCTATGATTTTGTGTTGTATGTACATCTCTGTACTTTTGCTACGATTTTCCTATCCTATGAACCAAATGAGGCATGAATGTATCCGTGTCGACTATTGTCTGATCGATCGCTAAGCCTGCAATTTTAGGAGCTTGGGCTATTGGTCGATCAACGACGGATAAGTATAAGCGTACCACGAGCTCATCAACCCCAACGTTTCTCTTTGGTGAGTGTTTTGCAAGTACTATAGCTCGCACAGTAGCTAGCTTACTAACACAAAGAATCATCAAACAAGCCCTGCTGATATGATAAACAGTTCAAACTTACATCTAAGCATGCCATATATTACATCAAAAGCTGGTGAGGATACATCTATTTCCATAACTCGGAGAGGGTTCGCATGATTCACTATCAAACAAAAGTAGCAAGTACCGCCCACACAAGACAATGCACTAGCCCTAAGATGGTTTGATAACACGCATCATTTTGGTAATTAAACACATGGCAATGCAAACTACCCTGAAGGATTCGCGCGACCAACTATTTCTTGTCATCGATCTCTCGGGCAATGACCACAGCACGGACAACAGCATGGGAATCAGTCTCTGGGCGATGTCCACAGGACTGACCGCGACATCGGAATCGATCTCTGGGGCGATGTCCACAGGATGGACAGCGCCATCGGAATCGATCTCCGGGGCGATGCCAACAGGACGGACCACGACATCAAAAACGATCTCTGGGGCATTGTCCACAGGATGGGCCGCAACATCGGAATCATCAAGGACGTCCACCAGCACCTACACAACCCTAACATATTAGCAAGCACATTGCAAATAATCAAAAACCACAACTATGGTAATAAGCCATTATTTTTTACCTTGTGCAGCTCACTGGGGGATCTCATCCCTCCGGGGGCCATCTCCTCGTCCTCGTTTGGGGCCGTCACCTTGCCAGGGGAATACTACTTCTCAACGGTGACTATCTCCTGAAACTTGGCCTTGAGCCTTGCATAGGTGGCCATCAGAGTTTCTGGGGTAGGCACGATGGGGCCCTTGCTGTTCTTCCAACTTTCTTTGAGGAGTTTGTCTGCCAATGTCGTCAACTCTTTGGCCAGTTCTTGTTTCTTGGAGTTCTTTCGTCTCCATGGGTTGGCCGCCAACATGGTCAACTCGTTCGTTAGTGGTCGCTTCCTGGAGATCGCTGTCTCCAGTGGGTTGTCCGCTGGCAACTCTTTGCCTAGTGCTCCAGGATCCATTAATGAACTGACAAACAAAAAAGCAATCAAAAGGAAACCACAATCGCAATGAAAACGGGAAAAGAATAGGCTGTCAGAATTGGTCGGTGCTTCGCAAAAAGAAGATTCTTGGAATGAAAATATAGCAGCATCACTGATTCGCCCACCTTTCCTTCGTCAGTACAGAAGAAAAATGGTAGAAGTGAGTAGCTTGGAGTGAGGTTTTCTTCAAGAAAGGGGAGAAAGGGCTTCAACGAGCGTTCCAGTGAAATGATGGTTGCTTCGTCCAGTCCAACTTCGAGGCCACATTACCACTGCTGGTAAAGGTGTGCGTTTTGTGATATGATGGCTCATGACGGCTACACCAGGGTGAAAGGTGAGTCTCGACTGTAGCACCTCGCTGTGATTTGGTGGATGGCACATGGGCCCGGATGCTTTGATGTCCTGCATGTAGATAGAGCGGCTAGTCATATAGGAGTGCTCAATATTGTGCACTGCGACCACATAGGCAAGAAAGTGATGTGGCAAAGCAATTAAGGAGGAGAGAGAGCATTATGGTGACCCCGGGAGGAAACAGTGCTAAGCGCGTGGACCTATGCAAAATGACTATCAACCAATGGATGATGGAGTTTAATTGTTAAACAATTCAATGAGGGAAGCTTAGCTACAAAATCTAAGCACCAATGCATTGGAAGTAGCCTAAGATGACTTACTCACCTAGACGGAGGGAGTAGCAAGTACTAGTACTTCTACAATAGTGGGCTCAAATAGCAATTTTGTCTCATGCAAGAGCTTGGCTATATGCGTGCTCCAAGGCACCACACCACGCGAGCGTTCGCAACTGCCACGTTCGGGTTGCACTTGGCTCTTCGCCTCTTTGAGAAGACGAACAATGATGTTACTCCTACTTCTACAATATCGAATCCACTGCTACATGTCCGCCCACCTCGTGCGGGAGGGATAGCGTGTAGCGAAAGCTTCTACTAGTCCTGCCAGCCACCACGCTCATGCGCGAGGGAGGGACGCATCTTCATTGACTTACTGCTCCTGCCTTTGCGCCTATGACAGGTGGGCCCAACAGGTCATTGGCCCACCTATCATGCAGCCAAAGGAAGGTGCAGTTAAGGCACTTGAGCTTAGTCCACGAGGGAGAGGGTGTTGTAGTAATCAAACTTCTCGGTCTTGTACGAGTTGACGCGATACATCAAAGCACTGCACTCGATATAAGTCTTTTTACACATTTCAAATGGACTACAACATACAGATGCATGTAGACATTTTTTGCTTCGTATGTAGTCACTTGTTGCAATCTCTAAAAAGACTTATATTTGGAAATGGAGGGAGTACAACGCATGCATGCATGCCGTGACTTTCCTTTTGATACTTGCATGTGTTGATTTGATGCACCTTGCCAAATTTTGACTATAAATTTAACTAACCAAATTTTCATGCATGCCACAAAAAATTACGGGGCTGTTTGGATTGTGACTATGTTTGTCTTATGTTGCCACATTATTTTTCCCACACTTACCACACTTGCCTAACTTGAGTTGCTCAAATTGTTAGACACACTTTGGCTTGCCTAAGGGAATCTTGCCACACTTTTTGTGTCTTTGACATGTGGGGTTCACTGCTAATAAAAAAAATTCTTGTCTTAGGTGTGGCTAATAAAAAAGACTTATGTTGAGGAACGGAGGGAGTAGAAAATATAAATAATAATGCATGTTGGGGCAACCCACGTTTCCGCTAATTTTAGCCATGGGCCTGTTCACAATTTTTACTAGGGGGTGGTTGTTCATTTAATGGAGCGACTTGTACCAGACTTGAACGATACAAAGTGCGACCTGGCACACCGTAACACCACTTGGAAAAAGCGGGTAGCTATCTCAAAAAACAATCAACAACTAAAAAAATGGCGACCAGGCACGTAGTACACAATTTAAGCGATTGTTTTGTTGAAGTGAAAAAGGAAAACTACCCCACTACGTATATATAGGCCGGAGCCTCCGTGCTTGCTTGCTAGGGTTGCTCTACTCACACACTCTTATCCTCTCTAGATCTAAACAAGATAGGGGTGGTAACACTGTCTTTCTCCCTTCAAAAAACACTGTCTTTCTATCCTCACCGCTAGTTACAGATCCGGACGTATCCCCCTCCGTCGGTGGAGGGAAGGAGGGGCAGCGTTTAGGCCGTCATCGATAGCGAGGGAGGAGACCCACTACCGGCCGCACTATTATCTCAGGCCGAGCGCCGGCGCGGGAGGTCCTCCGATCCCTTCATCGCTGCCCTAGTGTGGGAGGATCCGGCCTCCCGCCGCCCACCTATCCACATCCCGATGACCTTCAGATTAATCTTCATTCGAAACCGCCTTAGCTCTACTTCCCCAGCTCGCTATGTCGCTGCATGTGCATCATTTTCTACCTCTCAGCCCCTCTTTATCGGATGGTCCAACGTCACCTATTTTTTTTCTTCTATTGTTAGAGGTAAAGCTACTTCGTGGAGTTGAATCTTGTACTCCCTCCGTCCGGAAATACTTGTCATTGAAATGGATGTATCTAGATGTATTTTAGTTCTAGACACATCCATTTTGATGACAAATAATTCCGGACGAAGGGAGTACTTGGTTCAAACATGAAATAAAGTGGGGGTGGAGGAATTTAGTATGTACATTGGACTTGGTACAAACAGGAAGGAAAGGGGGTGAAAGTAGTATAGGCTCGTCATCCAACCGGTCTCTTGGTCGAAAAGGACAATATAGGGGTAACGCTGTACACAGTGGTATGACCAGGACTAGATTTGCTATCCACACATAGGAGTAGGTGGCTAGAGTGAACAAAAATGGGACCAACCCAGATATGTTTCTTGGATGTTTGTTTCTCGGGGCAACAAACTATGAATCACCACTTTATGCCCCTGTTTACGTACATGGTGCTGGACTGCTGGTGCACCCACTGTCCCATGCCCTTATACCAAATATTTAGCTGTTCTTAGTCTAATGTCCCTGGTAAAAATGAAGCCATGCCACTGTTATAAGCCATGACAAGTTTAGCCAAATGTTTTTGCATGTAATTGTTTGACACTCTGTCTGTTTCCTCTGTAGCTTTTTGTGCAAACAGGGATATCCAATTCACCTGGTTGCTGTTGTGACCTTTTGGTGCACTGCACAAAATTCTTCTTAAAAGAAGTGACTTTTGTGTTGTTTAACTGGAATGACAGAATGGAACAGTTGGTTCATTTTGGTGGAACTGCACAAAGGGAGATCTGTGTTCCAATCCTCATCATCCATATCAACGCCATAACCTTCCTTTAGGTAAGAATGATATTTAATGCATGTGTTCATCTCTATTTTCCGACTGCCATGAGAAAATAATGCTATTTTTTACTAGTACACTTGTACTCCCTCACTGACAAAACCAATTCTGAAATAGAAGGCCAATCATGTACTTGGTTTCACCAACTGGTGAGGAGAAAGAGAAACAGAGCATGAAGAGGAGGAAGAAGAAGAATAAACAGTGCCAAGGAGATCTTGCTGAAGCCAGAGGCCTTAGTCGAGGCCATTCAAGGGCTCTGGCAACGACTACCTTACATGTGAGACGATCATCCAGGGAGCCCTTCCACTTCTACCGTCTCACTTAATTAATTAGGAGTACTTTAAGTACCACTAATTTATTGCTGCCTAATTTTCCTGTCGGAGTTAAACAAATCTTTAGTAGGACCCTATGCTGAATCATGTACATGTGTATGTTTGTCTATGGAGGTGAATCATCTGGTGGAGCAGGGAGGGAATATTATTAGTGTCATGACATAATAGTGCTATTGTTTTGCATGTCAATTTATTGCCATTGGTTCAATGAGGCAATGTTTTGCGTATTGTCCATCATGAAGTTGATGCTACTGTTAGAGTAATATGCTAATGTCTTCCTATCCTTTCTCACTAAGCTAATGAAGGTTTCACCTTGTTCCTACTTGTGCAAACAGGGATCATGTTGTGCCAATCATACATTTTAGTGGAACTACACAAGACAATACAATGAACTGTATCCCAGCCAGTGCTTTAACTCTGCTGGAAGTTCTTGATAATCTTTCGATATAATCTCAGCACTGGTAAACAAGAGTGATTTCAACCATACATTTGAAGTGCACAAAAATATATACTATTGAGTGGTTCCAGTGAGTGCTTTATCATCTCTTATGGGACTACATGAATAAGCTTTTTTTCTCAGGCTGGTACGGGCCTAAGGCCTTCATCCATATTAGTTTGCTGCCATCTCTATTTGTATCGTGCTACTGCCATGAGAAACTCCTTCATCTTTGCACGATAAAGTTTTGCAACCAATGATAAATGGCAATGCATTGAGTGTTGATTTATTTGGCACTGATTAAATAAACTAATACCTCTCTTTAAGCAAGACTACTATGTTGCTAACTTTACCCATTAAGATAATGAGCGTGCTTCTATTTGTTATTGTATGTTTCATCAACTAGTCCCACTATTACAGTAATCTCACTCTCTCAATATATGTGCCAACAGGGATGCTCGATTTTGGTGGAACTGCACAAAAACTTTGGGTGCTTCATTGCCTCGACAGCTTCCGTCCTTTCCCATCAGTCGCTACTCTCAGCCTGCTTTCTTCCTTTGCTGTCAGTCGCTATCTCGGCTTCCAGTTAAAGGAAATAGTAATTGATATGCTACCTCGCACAGGTTGGTACTGGTCTTTATCCTGATTATTGTGCTTGTCATGTATTGGTAATTTGGTATTGTGCTACTGTTTGCCAATTTTATAAAGGAGTAACTTGGAGCATGAACTTGCAGGCAAATCATTGCATTGGGTGATTACACTAGAACTGCACAAAATGATCAGATGGACAGATACTTATGCTGCTGCTATGTACTCCAAAGTTCACTCAGACAAGCATCAATGTTGACAAGAAGTGCCTATATTCATTCGAGTATCAACCGGTGTCAACCAGTTGTCAAACTCCAAGTATTAGGAGAGTGAACACCAAAAATATTGCTTGGCGCATAGCCCAGAATAACACAGTCCAGTCTTTGGTCCCAACTTGTGCCTTTTGGTTATCGACAGATATGGTAGCGAACTGTATGGCATGGAGTCTAAAGATTCCAAACAAGTTGGTTGACACGTATATTCATCTGGCACTTAATCAGTCTGCACGATGCTCCATTTCAGTTGAACTGCACAAAAAATTTGGGTGGTTCATTTTCTCAACCGCCTCCTTTCTCATCTGCAATGTAGAATTTTGGCGAGCTACAGGACCAAGATGAGCCAGTAAACTAGTTGGATGAAAGTAGTGGCCAAGTTGCTCAAACCTCCCTCGGCACGAGGCCACTATTTGAGGATAAACCTACAAGCAAAGTTCAGATTGTCTGTGCTGCCTCTTATGTACTCGAAAGTTTACTCGTACAAGAATTTATTTTAGCAAGAAGTACCTCCGACTGAACACCATTTACTAGTCTGTACCCTAGGTAATTAATGTTTGTCCATGGATCATATTGGTTGTGATCTCAATCAGTTGGATGCATAAACATACTGAACAAGTGTATATCTGAATCTTTTTGTGAATTATGTATGAATATTGTGGTGTGATCTATCAATCATTTGGATGCATAGACATGCTAAACTTGTGTATATATGAATCTTTTGAGTTGTTGATAGTGAATGTTGGCTATGAATATGAACGTGTCTTGTGAACCTGAGTTTGATACGAATGTTTACCTTTTCTATTGTACTTGTGTGTGAACTTGTTAGTATGCCTACTGTGGGGTATGTGACGTGTGGGTGTTAATGGCACACCTTCTTCCCGAGAAAAATTGCACCTACTTTGTAAGGGTAGCAACGGTGCATCAGCTCTTTTTAATATTTTTATTACTCTGTCTTCCCCTCTCCCCCGCTCAACCCCTGCCGTAATGTTTTCGGCCTCAAAACAAACATAGTACTGCGTTGTTTTTGGGGCTTGATGAAAAATCGAGTGCTGGTTTCTATAGGTTGGCCCGCCTAGCAAATTGGCTGCTGGTCCACCACGACGGACTGGGAGGCTAAAAGTACAAGTTGTATGGTGCATAGGCAAGTAAAAAAACGCCATCGAGAGCCATCCACTGAAGAAAAAAAAACGCTCCTGATGTGCTTCTTCAGTCATGCCAGTGGCACCCTCTTTAATCCAGTTCGCTCGGGGATCTGGTATCATTTTTTTCTAGAGGGCGAACAAGTATCAGCTAGGCCTAGGTTTTGTATTTTAACATGCATAGCCCACGACATACGGAGACAGTGGTTTCAACATATTTTTTGAGGTCCATACCGGACTATGGGTTTTTTCTTAAAGATCGGCAGCCCAATGTATTTTTTTAATAGAACGAAGGTCTCTGTTCTATTTATCTATATATAAGAATAATAATGTTGTGTCCAATTTATGTTTTCCCTTCCAACCACATTATATATATTTATATTATTACTATTATCGTATATTTTATAGAGACTTATATATACATTATAAAAACATCCCACGTGTTATTAACTTATAAAAGTAAATGTTTAACAGAAGTTGGCAAGGAAAATCCTGGTGATTGCGTACAAAAGCTTGCGAAGATTTTAAGGACCAATGTATTAATAACACGCTCATTTTTATTTTGAGCAATAACTCGCTAATTTGTTAATTATATTTATATAAAACATGTGCCTCTCCGGTTTATTTTTTGATATTAATTGCTCCTTCTAACATAACATTATATATATAACGAGCCCAGCTAATTCGTGTATTTCAAGGAAGTGCAAATGGGCTAGGATTTCTTAGAAAATATAAATGGGCTTGATTGACGCGAAATTATTTGTTCACCCAGCCCAGCAAATGGACTGTACATTCTAGAAAACATGGGTTAAATATATGCCACATTTTTGCAGGCTGACATGTGGGCCAATAGGTCGAAGCTTACGCAGGGCGTTGTCAACTTGGTCAACAAATGATTATGACATCCATAGCCATTGGATTTATTATCCAACTGCCGGCATGCACCTTCAATCTCTCGTCTTCTTCCTCCAGCGTTGCCGGGACCGCCAGGTCCGGCCTCTGGCGGCTAGCGGCTCTGCTTAGCACACATCGCTGCAAAGCGCTACCCCACCGCCGGGCAGGCTATCCCTCCACCCCTCCACACCTCCTATTATTCTGCACCGACTGCATCCCCATGCCGCACCAGAACAAGTTATAACCCTTCTCCTCCTCTCAATCTACGACTCCACTGCAGCGTCTTCCCATCTCCGAGTCGTTCCAGTCCTGGGCCTCGCCGTCGTCCACCACCTCGCTACGCTCGGTGTGGCGTGGTCAACAAACGAGTGTCATCGGAAGAGGACTATACATGGAGAGCCTGACGGCTGGGACCCACGAGGTCCATGGTCGCAGGCAAGGAAAGTTCCTCCTTATTAAGCTGAAAAAAAATGTTTCCTCCACCTGAAAGCTGGACCCACCGGCTGTATCTTCGCACGGAAGGAAGTGCCTCCTTGTTATGCGAAAAAAATTATTCCTCCCGTTGACAGCTGGGACCCGTCAGATTTGGTGGCTGACTTGTAGGCCTACAAAGCGGATGTGTATGCATGGCTTTGTCAACTTAATCAACAAATGATTCTAGCAGCTATACCGTTGGATGTTAATTGATAACCCACAAGTATATGGGATAGTTGTAGCCTCTTTCGATAAGTAAGAGTGTCGAACCCAACGAGGAGCTAAAGGTAGAACAATTACTCTCTCAAGTCCTATCGGCCACTGATACGACTCTACGCACGCTCGACGTTCGCTTTACCTAGAACAAGTAGGAAACTAGAAGTACTTTGTAGGTGTGATAGGATAGGTTTGCAAGATAATAAAGAACACGTAAATATAAACTAGGGGCAGTGTAGATAAAGATGCAATAAAGTAAATATAGCAAGTGTGGAAAAGTGGTGGTAGGAGTTGTGAAATTGTCCCTAAGCAATTGACTATGTTACTAGACCGGTAATCACTATTGCAATTCTATTTGAGGGAGAGGCATAAGCTAACATATCATCCCTTACTTTGAATTCTATGCACATATGATTGGAAATCTAGAAAGAATCCGCAACTACTAAAGATTCATTAAGGTAAAACCCAACCATATCATTAAAGCATCAAGTCCCCTTTTATCCCATACGCAAACAACCTACTTACTCGGGTCTGTGCTTCTGTCACTCACGCCCCCACCATAAGCAAATCATAAACATATTGCAAACCCTACAGAGGGAATCCATCACGCTTGCGCGACACAAAGGGCACAATAGGACAACACCAATAATAAAACATGCAACTCAAACCAATCATAGCAATTCATCAATCACCGATAGGACAATGGAAATCTACTCAGACATCATAGGATGGCAACACATCATTGGATAATAATATGAAGCATAAATCACCATGTTCAAGTAGAGGGTACAGCGGGTTGCGGGAGAGTGGACCACTGTAGATAGAGGGGGGAAGGTGATGGAGAAGTTGGTGAAGATGGTGGTGGTGTTGGTGAAGATCGCGGTGATGATGATGGCCCCCGGAGGTGTTCCGACGCCACCGGAAGCAAGGGGGAGAGAGCCCCCCTTGTTCTTCTTCTTCCTTGACCTTCTCCCTAGATGGGAGAAGGGTTTCCCCTCTGGTCCTTGGCTCCCATGGCTTGGGAGGGGCGAGAGCCCCTCCGAGATTGGATCTATCTCTCTATTTTTGCGTTCTCAGATTATACCCCTTCACTGTTTCCTTTATATCTGGAGATCCGTAACTCCGATCGGGGTGAATCTTTCGCCCAGATCTTTATCATAAAATTATCTTTCTTGTGCCAAAAGAAGAGCGTCAACCGCATTACGTGTGGCCCAAGAGAGACCAGGCCGCGCCCAAGGGGGAGGGCGCGCCCCCCTGTCTCGTGGCCACCCCGGACACCGTCTCGCATTAATTTTACTTCCGGAAAATCATAAATATTCCAAAAAACATCTCTGTCCGTTTTTATCCCGTTTGGACTCCATTTGATATTGGGTTTCTGCGAAACAAAAAACATGCAACAGACAGAAACTGGCATTGGGCACTGGATCAATATGTTAGTCCCAAAAAATAGTATAAAAAGTTGCCAAATATATATAAAAGTTGTAGAATATTAGCATGGAACAATCAAAAATTATAGATACGACAGAGACGTATCCGCACCCCTTAGCTTAATTCCTGCTCGTCCTCGAGTAGGTAAATGGTAAAAAGATATTTTTTGATGTGGAATGCTACCTAGCATAATCTTGATCATATGTCTAATCATGGCATGAATATTAAGACACGAGTGATTCAAAGCAATAGTCTATCATTTGACATAAAAACAATAATACTTCGAGCGTACCAATAAAGCAATCATGTCTTTTCAAAAGAACATGGCCAAAGAAAGTTATCCCTACAAAATCATATAGTCTGGCTGTTGCTCTATCTTCATCACACAAAGTATTTAATCATGCACAACCCCAATGACAAGCCAAGCAATTGTTTCATACTTTAGTAATCTCAAACTTTTTCAACTTTCACGCAATACATGAGCGTGAGCCATGGATATAGCACTATGAGTGGAATAGAATATGATGGTGGAGGTTATGTGGAGAAGACAAAAAGGGAGAAAGTCTCACATCGACGCGGCTAATCAACGTGCTATGGAGATGCCCATCAATTGATGTCAATGCGAGGAGTAGGGATTGCCATGCACGGATGCACTAGAGCTATAAGTGTATGAAAGATCAAACTGAAAACTAAGTGGGTGTGCATCCAACTTGCTTGCTCATGAAGACCTAGGGCATTTTAGGAAGCCCATCATCGGAATATACAAGCCAAGTTCTATAATGAAAATTCCCACTAGTATATGAAAGTGAAAGCATAGGAGACTCTCTCCATGAAGAACATGGTGCTACTCTGAAGCACAAGTGTGGTAAAAGGATAGTAACATTGCCCCTTCTCTCTTTTTCTCTCATTTTTTCTTTTATTTTTCATTTTTTTATTTTTTTTCTTTCTTTTTGGTGGGCTTCTTGGCCTCTTTTTTTTATTTGGGCTTCTTTGGCCTCTTTTATTTTTCATAAAGTTCGGAGTCTCATCCCGACTTGTGGGAGAATCATAGTCTCCTTAATCCTTTCCTCACTGGGGCAATGCTCTAATAATGATGATCATCACACTTTTATTTACTTACAACTCAATATCTAGAACAAATATATGACTCTATATGAATGCCTCCGGCAGTGTACCGGGATGTGCAATGATCTAGCGTAGCAATGACATCAAAAAACGGACAAGCCATGAAAACATCATGCTAGCTATCTTACGATCATGCAAAGCAATATGACAATGAATGCTCAAGTCATGTATATGATGATGATGGAAGTTGCATGGCAATATATCTCGGAATGGCTATGGAAATGCCATGATAGGTAGGTATGGTGGCTATTTTGAGGAAGATATAAGGAGGCTTATGTGTGACAGAGCGTATCGTATCACGAGGTTTGGATGCACCGGCGAAGTTTGCACCAACTCTCAAGGTGAGAAAGGGCAATGCACGGTATCGAAGAGGCTATCAATGATGGAAGGGTGAGAGTGCGTATAATCCATGGACTCAACATTAGTCATAAAGAACTCATATACTTATTGCAAAAATCTACAAGCCATTGAAAACAAAGTACTACGTGCATGCTCCTAGGGGGTTAGATTGGTAGGAAAATACCATCGCTCGTCCCCGACCGCCACTCATAAGGAAGACAATCAATAAATAAAATTGTGCTCCAACTTCATCACAAAGCGGTTCACCATACATGCATGCTACGGGAATCACAAACCTCAACACAAGTGTCTCTACAATGCACAACCACCCACTAGCATGACTCTAATATCACCGCCTTTATATCGCAAAACTATTGCAAGGAATCAAACATATCATATTCAGCGATCTACAAGGTTATGTAGGATTTTATGACTAACCATGTGAATGACCAATTCCTGTCATCTCTCTAAATTGATATAAGTGAAGCAAGAGAGTTTAATTCTTTCTACAAAAGATATGCCCACGCTCTAACAAATATAAGTGAAGCAAAAGTGCATTCTACAAATGGAGGTTTTCTATGTGAAGAGAAACAGGCAATCCAGACTTCAAATGATATAAGTGAAGCACATGAAGCATTCTACAAAGCCATACTCAAAAGATTTAAGTTAAGTGCAATGAGAATTCTATAAATCAACCAAGGACTATATCAAACCAGCATGGTGCATAAAATAAAAATGAAAACTAAATGCAAAAGACGCTCCAAGACTTGCACATAATGCATGAACGAAACGAATTCGAAAACATACCGATACTTGTTGAAGAAAGAGGGGATGCCTTCCGGGGCATCCCCAAGCTTAGACGCTTGAGTCTCCTTGAATATTTAATTGGGGTGCCTCGGGCATCCCCAAGCTTGAGCTCTTGCCTCTCTTCCTTTTCCTCATATCGAGACCTCCTCGTTTAGACACTTCATCCACACAAAACTTCAACAAAAAACTCGGTAAGATCCGTTAGTATAATAAAACAAATCACCACTCTAAGTACTGTTGCAAACCAATTCATATTTTGTTTTTGCATTGTGTCTACTGTAATATAGATTTTTCATGGCTTAATCCACTAATACAAATTGATAGATTCATCAAAACAAGCAAACTATGCGTCAAAAACAGAATCTGTCAAAAACAGAACAGTCTGTAGCAATCTGAACATCCACCATACTTCTGCTAACCCAAACATTCTACCAAAATTAGTAAAAATACACAAGTTGTATTTAAAGACAGTGCAAAAGGAATCAGAACCAAATGATGTTCCAGATAAAAATGTAAAATCGCACACTACAGCCAAAGTTTCTGTCCTGCACCGTACAAACCAACAAGTATTTAAACATCCTAAAGGCAAACCTTGGCACATTATTTTTGTAATACAATGGAATTGTACAAGGGGATAATTATTTTTGATGAAAAGTTTCTGTAATCAAGATTCACAATGTTTACGTGAGCATGAACAAAGTTCAAGGCTAGCTCCCACTTCAACAATGCTTGTTTTTCTCACTTTCACTTTGCTTTTTGAAAAGTTTTGGGCTCCCCTCGTTATTTTTTTGGTTTTAAACTATATGAAAGCACTCAACAGAAATAAATGACTCTCTAAAACTTCCGGGTTGTCTCCCTGGCAGCGCTTTCTTTAAAGCCATTAAGCTAGGCATTTAGTGCTCAAGTAATGGATCCACCCGGATCCCAAGGTATATCAAAGCCAATTTTAATTAACAATGATTTGTAATTTAGTAGTGAGCACAAAGTAACATATATCAAGCAACAACGAAGTCTAACTCTCTTCCTATGCATCGACATGTCATAAGAGAACAATTCATGCACACATAGTAAAGGCCAATGCATAGTATAAGCAGTTTCTTGCAATTTCATAGTATGGGAAACATAGAGACGTGGAGAAATAGTTCCTCTCTCATAATAATTGCAAGTAGGAGCAGCAAACACATGCATATTACATTCATAAAAATTAACATGTGCAACGTTAAAAGGCAACCCATCAATGTAATCCTTAATAAGCACAAACTTCTCCGATATAGTGTAGTTTGGAGAATTCAAAAATATAAAAGGACTATCATGCGTGGGTGCAATAGCAACAATTTCATGTTTAACATAAGGAACTATAGCAAGTTCATCTCCATAAGCATAATTCATATTGGCTTCTTGGCCACAAGCATAGCAAGCATCATCAAAAAGGGATATTTCAAGAGAATCAAAGGGATCATAACAATCATCATAGCAATCATCCTTCGGTAAGCACGAAGGGGAATTAAACAATGTATGAGTTGAAGAGTTACTCCCATCAGAAGGTGGGCACGGGTAGCTAATCCGCTCTTCCTCCTTTTGTTCTTCGCTCTCCTCATCATCTTTTTCATCCAATGAGCTCACAGTTTCATCAATTTCTTCTTCCATAGCTTCCTGAAAAATATTAGTCTCTTCTTGGATAGTGGAGACTTCCTTCATAAAAGCATTAATATAGTAATTGTATTCATAATTTTCATACAAATATCTAAGTATAGCAAGATTTTCAGGCCTACAAACTGCATCATCAAAATCATCAAACGCTTTAAACATAGATTCAATCTCATAAGCACCCATAAAAGCAACAAATTCTTCTATTTGTTCCACATCATAGTAGTCATATCTACCATTAGCATAAGAAGCGAAGGTTTCATTATCATTGAATTTGCATGAAAAGGGAAGGTGTGGATCCTCCATCCTAGAGCAACAAGTATAATCATGCATCACACATAGTTGACGAGCATACCAACGCAAAATAATAAATTGATCCCATAATAGTTTCCCTTTTTGTGTCGAGCGATAATCCCTAAAGTATTCACGTTGATCCTAAGTGTCTCCCATTATAAAGTTGAATGGGGTTTTCTCAGGATTATCAAAGTAGTACACAATATCTTTCGGATAATGAGAATCGAGGGTTTTAGGAGTTACCCCATCATCATGAGTAGCAAGTACAACTAATTTTTTTGGTATTTTACGTTCCATATCCATAACTAAATATAGATAACAACTAATAACAACAAATAAAAATTACTTAGTGATAAAGCAAACAAGCACACACGAGAATATTCACCCCACACTATGACTCCCCGGCAACGGTGCCAGAAAAAGGTCTTGATAACCCGCAAGTATACGGGATAGTCGTAGCCTCTTTCGATATGTAAGAGTGTCGAACCCAACGTGGAGCTAAAGGTAGAATAAATACTCTCTCAAGTCCTATCAGCCACTGATACGACTCTACGCACGCTTGACGTTCGCTTTACCTAGAACAAGTATGAAACTAGAAGTAGTTTGTAGGTGTGATAGGATAGGTTTGCAAGATAATAAAGAACATGTAAATATAAACTAGGGGATGTTTAGATAAAGATGCAATAAAGTAAATATAGCGAGTGTGGAAAAGTGGTGGTAGGAGTTGTGAAATTGTCCCTAAGCAATTGACTATGTTACTAGACCGGTAATCACTATTGCAATTCTATTTGAGGGAGAGGCATAAGCTAACATATCATCCCTTACTTGGAATTCTATGCACTTATGATTGAAACTCTAGCAAGCATCCGCAACTACTAAAGATTCATGAAGGTAAAACCCAACCATAGCATTAAAGCATCAAATCCCCTTTTATCCCATACACAAACAACCTACTTACTCGGGTCTGTGCTTCTGTCACTCACGCCCCCCACCATAAGCAAATCATAAACATATTGCAAACCCTACAGCAGGAATCCCTCACGCTTGCGTGACACGGAGGGTGCAATAGGACAGCACCAATAATAAAACATGCAACTCAAACCAATCATAGCAATTCATCAATCACCGATAGGACAATGGAAATCTACTCAGACATCATAGGATGGCAACACATCATTGGATAATAATATGAAGCATAAAGCACCATGTTCAAGTAGAGGGTACAACGGGTTGCGGGAGAGTGGACCGCTGTACATAGAGGGGGGAAGGTGATGAAGATGTTGGTGAAGATGACGGTGGTGTTGGTGAAGATCGTGGTGATGATGATGGCCCCCGGCGGCGTTCCGGCGCCACCGGAAGCAAGGGGGAGAGACCCCCCCCTTGTTCTTCTTCTTCCTTGACCTTCTCCCTAGATGGGAGAAGGGTTTCCCCTCTGGTCCTTGGCTCCCATGGCTTGGGAGAGGAGAGAGCCCCTCCGAGATTGGATCTATCTCTCTGTTTCTGCGTTCTCAGATTCTACCCCTTCACCGTTTCCTTTATATCTGGAGATACGTAACTCCGATTGGGGTGAATCTTTCGCCCAGATCTTTCTCATAAAATTATCTTTCTTGCACCAAAACAAGAGCATCAACCGCCTTACGGGTGGCCCACAAGAGAACAGGCCGCGCCTAGGGGGAGGGCGCGCCCCCCTGTCTCGTGGCCACCCCGGACACCGTCTCACGTTGATTTTACTTCCGAAAAATCACAAATATTCAAAAAAAATCTTCGTCCGTTTTTACCCCGTTTGGACTCCATTTGATATTGGGTTTCTGCGAAACAAAAAACATGCAACAGACAGGAACTGGCACTGGGCACTGGATCAATATGTTAGTCCCAAAAAATAGTATAAAAAGTGGCCAAAAGTATATAAAAGTTGTAGAATATTGGCATGGAACAATCAAAAATTATAGATATGAAGGAGACGTATCATTAATCCAATAGCCATGCTCCTTCTTCAACCTCTGTTCTTGCTCCTGTCTCCCGTGGGCGGCACCTCGGGTGTGCTGCCGCGCACCCGAACCAGTCAAGTTTCCCACTCCTCTCCATCTGTGACTCCACTGCCCCGTCTTCCCCATCTCCAGGTCGTTCCAGTCTGGGGCCTCGCCGTCGTCCACCGGCCTTGGTGCGCTCGGCACGGTGTGGTCAACGTGGTCAACAACCGAGAGTCATCGGAAGATGACTGTACGTGAGAGGCTGACAATGGGGATGCACCACGCCCATGGACGCATGCATGCAACGGAACGCGGCGTGGTCAACATGGTCAAGGAACGACTTCTATCGGAAGTGTACTGTACGTGGAGAGGCTGACAGCTGGGTCCACGGCCGCAGCAAGGAAGTGCCTCCTTATTACGCGGAAAATAATGATTCCTCCACCTGACCGCAGGGACGCATTGGGCGGGCCACCGTATTTTGCGAAAAAAACATTTCCCCCCTGACTACTGGGACCCACCTGACGGGCCACCGTATTTCGTGAAAAAAAACTTCCCCGCTGTCAGCTCGGACACACCGGAAGTGCCTCCTTATTACGCAGAAAAAAATGAATACTCCTGCTAGCTAGGACCCACCTTGGTGGGAGGCTGACTTGTGGGCCTACTAAGTTGACGGGGATGGAGGGCTTTGTCAACTTAGTCAATATGAACAATTCTAGCTCCAATGACCGTACAATGTCCATCCAACGGCCGTAGTGCTTCTTCAACCTCTGGTCTTCTTGCTCCAGCCACCCAAAGCAGCGCCGGTCGTGCCACGTGCTCCTACCTCCCATGGCCGGCTGTGATGCCACGGAGGCCTCACCGCCCCTACTACTCCCACCGCTGGCCAGGCCATCCCTCTACTCACCCACACCCCCTGTTATTCTGCGGCAACGACAGCCTCACACCACAGCCGAACGAGTGAACCCTCATACTCCTCTACGCGTGGGAATCCACT
Organism: Triticum dicoccoides; assembly: GCF_002162155.2. Taxonomy (NCBI): domain Eukaryota; kingdom Viridiplantae; phylum Streptophyta; class Magnoliopsida; order Poales; family Poaceae; genus Triticum; species Triticum dicoccoides. Next base: position 339,085,876 of record NC_041391.1, on the reverse strand, counting down.
ACCGCGTCTTCCCCGGCTCTGCGTCGTCCCCTTCCTAGGCCTCGCGGTCGTCCACCACCCTGGTGCTCTCAGTGCAGCGTGGTCAACGTGGTCAAGGAACGACTTCCATCGGAAGAGTACTATACGTGGAGAGGCTGACAGCTGGGTCCACGACGGCCGCAAGAAAGTGCCTCCTTATTGCACGCAAAATAATTATTCCTCACCTGACAACAGGGACCCACCGGACGGGCCACCTTATTTCGTGAAAAAAATGTTCCCCCCTGACTGCCGGGACCCACCAGCTACATCTTCGCACGCAAGGAAGTGCGTCCGGGCAAAAAAATGATTCACCCCCTGACTGCTGGGACCCACCATCTACATCTTCGCACGCAAGGAAGTGCCTGACAGTCGGGACCCACCTTGTCAAAGCGTACGTAGCATTGTCATTCTTGTCGCGAACGTGTACGTACATACTGGTCGATGTAGAGGCGCGCATGTGTCGTAGTAGAGGCAGACATGTAGCATGTACACGTACTTTTAGCGTCCAATGTGCAAGAAAGAAAATACGGCCACGTACATACATACAGGCGGGGTCTTGAATGCCTACTCACGCATAGGTACGGCCAGGGCTCGTGTACAAGGCTGGGTCGGAACGGAGAAACTGCGTCATCGTCATGTTCATGGGGACGCAATGCGTCGTGTTCATCGGGAGGCAACGAAATGCTTGTGTTCATTGGGAGGCAACGGAACGCGTGGGAGCCAACCAACTTGGACGGAACAGGTGATGGAAACGAGGCCTGGCATACCGCAGAACAGAGGAAACGACCTCGTGTTCAACCGGCCACGTTCAAAATGGGATCCTGTTCATCGGGAGGGGTCTGACATACCGCAAAACGGAGGAAACGGACTCTTGTTTGACCTCCTACAGTCGAAACAGGGTCCTGTTGATCTGGAGGGGTGTGGCATACCGCAAAATGGAGGAAACGGACTTCTGTTGGAGCGCTATGGTCGAAACGGGGGTCCTGTTCATCGGGAGGGATGTGGCATACCGCAAAATGGGACTCCACGGGATATTGTTCATCTCTACCATCGACCTCCTCTAGCCTCCACGGGCTATTGTTCATCCATTGTCGACCTCCTCCAGCCTCCACCTACGACTGTTCATCCGTGGGCTCCTGTTCATCCAGCCTCCACCGCACGCTACTCCACCGGCTACTGTTCAACCACCCCTCTCTAGAGGCAACACCACAGGGTCCTGTTCATCCACCCCACCGCTCACTGTTCATCCACCCCCCAACACTCATTGTTCATCCAGAGGCAGCATTGATCGGCTTCAGTTAGCAGCAGTAGCAAAGGAATCGCTCGATCGGGTTCAGTTAACAGCCATTGATCGATCGCTTGGGTTCAGTAATGCATAGCCTGCAGTACAATCACTCGGGTTCAGCTAGGCGACGCCTCGCTCGGGTTCAGTTAGAGCCTAACGCCTCGCACACACACGCATACGTGTATGAGAGAAACGCGCATCGCTCGGCCCCCGACCACCCAACGTAACCGGGAACTCCCCGAAATTTTTCTCGCCCTCGCTTCTACCATGGTTTTCCGTCATGGACGGCCCAAAGAATGTCATGCAGCTGCGTCTCCGGCCCGCCTAGGACAAAACCCCCATTTTCTGTCATGATTTTTTTGTCATAGAAGTAGGAGCCCACCACATCTATGATGATACCGGGTTTTGTCACAATTATCATCATAGAAGTGTCATAAGTATGACAGAAAAACATTTTGTTCGACCCAAAATGTCACGGATGTGTCTTTTTTTGTAGTGCAAATTGCTATCTTCCGTAGACGACAATCACCATGATCGTATTTGAATGTACGTAGATCATCTGTGTGCTCAACCTCAGGGCACTCTGATATTTTTGGAAGTGGAATCCGCTGACAAGTGTACACATTCACAAGTTCCCACTCGCAGTTGTACCCAATATAAACAACCCAATCTTCATTTGCGCCAGCCCAGGCCTTACCCTTAAGCGATTTCATCTTAACATCACATGTATCATTATCAAGTGGCATCAACTTGCACAAGGTGAGGCTTCCGTCATCTGCGCCCATGCGAACAGGCTTATAGCGAAGAATAGGGGAGATCAAACCACTCATGGACCCTTGGGTTGTTTGTAATGATGTTATTAGTTGAGTCGATAATGGTCTTGAACGAACCTGCCATGCTAGCCGAGGTGATGACATCGCATTGATCAATGAGTTCCTCCACCACGTCATCTTTGAAATCAGGAAAAGAATAACAGAGTCGTTTCCAGCTTGTTCCCTCCATGGATAAGACGATCGAACAATGGCAGAAGGAAGGGTGAAGGCAAATGAAGGAGGGAGGAAGAGCGTGCGACAATAGTTCAAAATCAAGAGGGAAAGGCAAAGAAGCGGTGGACGGTTGCCACGGTACACGAAGAGGCGCCCCGGCCTACATATACGTACGTTCGGAAATTGTACAAAAGGACTCGCCGTCGTCTCACTGACATGTTGGAACGGGACCACAGGTTAACAAAACATGGTGTGTCATTTCTCGTGCAAAATGTGATCTGGCCGCGTTGGCCTGAAGTGCCACATTATTTCTCGACTTTATTTTTTTAATGGCATGCCATTCAGTTTTGAAGCACGACTAACTAGTACTGTATGCATAGAAAATATAAACTACTCTACCACTAGTCCACCTCTAGTACTAGTATCAAAAAAGATATATAGGCTGGAGCTTCAGCGCTTGCTTGTTAAGGGTTGCCCACTTGCTTCTCACACTATCACCCTCTATCCAGATCTAGAAAAGACAGCCTCTCTCTCCCTCCTAACCAGTGGTCACAAATCCGCCGAGGAAGAAAAGGACGTGCATCGTAAACGCACTTGTCGTCGGCGAGCGAGGTCACGCACTGACGACAAGGTCATTCTCTCAGACCTAGCGCCCACGCGGGATGGCCTCCGTCCCCAAGCTCACTGCCGTATTGTGTGCGGAGGACAACGACCACGAGCGAAGCCACTTCTCGCCGACCCTCACGTATGCTACCTCTTTTCAAACCATATCCTTGTTCTATTGCTCCATCTGCCACGTCGCTGCATGTAGATCTTTCTCCACTCCACCTTCTTCCCAATTTGCTATCCTCTGCTCTGCAAGTCACGTAGACGAAAACCCTAATTTGCACTATTGAAGGAAACCCTACTTTATGCAGACTAATCCATGTCTGGGTTGAAGAAGGAAAGGAAGGGAGAAAGTATTGTCGAAGAGACTAGGCATCGAACCCACATCTAGGTTGAAAAGGGGAAATTAGTAGCTAAGGAACGAGTCTCGTGTCTCTTGGTTGAAAAAGGGTGAAAAGGGTAGAAAGGCATGACAATGCAATAGAGAATGACCAGGTTGATCGGTTTGTTATCCTCACATAGGAAAGAGGTGGCTAAAGAGAAAAAAATGGGACGTAATCCACATATGCTATCCGGATATTTGTTGCTCTGGGCACCACTCTATCCGTCCATGGAGGTACATCGGACTGGTGCACCCACTGTCCGAATGGGCCTCCCATGCTCTTATTGCCACTTTTTTGCTGTTAGTATAACACTAGCGGTAAAGTCAAGCAATGCTACTGCTAAAGTGATGCCACATTTAACTAATGCCTCACTCAGTCTAATGGCACTGATAAATTTAAGCAATGCCATTTAATGTCACTAGATTATTTCTGGGTTAGCTATTTTTTGTGGATGTATTAAAGATTTTTCAGCTAAGGCATTCTAATGTTGTTGCACAACCAGTATACCAACGATCAAACTTGTTACTACCTTGAGATTTTTGCACTGTTAATGCTTATAGATTACATACCTCACTTTCATGAGATAAGTCATTTTTTTGTATAGTGTCACCAAAATGCCAAGGCGTTGATGTCATTTTATTTTGGTTGAACTACACAAAAAATTACGAAAAGAAGAGGAAAGGTTAAGAGTGGGCACCTCCTCCTCCGGCTGTTCTCTTGATCCGCTCGATCAAGTTTTTATGTTTGATCGATTATCAAGATTGGGATAGCAATTTTTCAAGTCCCCTCGAGTTCGAAATGATATTTACCTTGAAGGTACATGGTTTGCATTTTTTATACTATCATTAGTTAACAATGCTAGTTACCTTCACACTTTTGTATTTGGTTTAATGTTGTTGCACAGCTAGTATACCAATGCTGAAACTTGTTACCTTTACATTTTGTATTGTTAATTCTTATAGAAATCTTCCGGTGCTAGCTTATGGAAATATGTCCAGTAAAACCATTGTATTGTACCCCGTTATAAAAAAATAGTCTACTGTTGCACTAGCCACTAGATCAGTGTATATTTGTACTATTCGAATGGTGTTTCATTAGCGTATGGACATATATAAAGTGTGGCAAGCTTTCCCAGATATGTTCTCAATAAAACTACTACCTATTTTTTTTCTAAATACTAGACATTTGGGTACTTTAGATTGAACTACGAAAACGTCTTATATTAAGGAACAGAGGGTGTAGAGTTCACTCAAATTACCCCGGTAAAGCTAGTCACACCTTTGTTAAAATTAATGTTCATTATGTTATCGGAGGAGGCCTGTATGTTTGTCTCTAATGCCTGTCGATTACATACCTGACATCATGATGTAATGTTAAGTCATTTCTTTTTATACAGTGTTAGTGAATTGTCAAGGCAGTGATGGCATTTTATTTTAGTTGAAATGCACAAAATATGCTTAAAAGAAGAGGAAAGGTCAGGAATGGTTCAATTTTTAAGAAAAAATTATGTATGCCTTCCTGACATCAGCCGATGTTGCCTTATTTGTTCCTTCAAACAAGTGGTTAGAAATAGTCTTGCTACCTTTTCCCATTAAGAAATTGGAATGCTTATATTAGTGAGTCTATGCTTCTACTAGTGCCACTCTTATAGTAATCACACTTTCAATATCTAAGCAAACAGGGATGCTCGATTTTAGTGGAACTGCACAAAAAGTCCAAATGGTTCAACATGAGGAGCATGTTTTCTTCAAAACCTTTATATCCAATTGGTGGCACTATGAGCTATTCATTACGAAGGTACATGATTTGCTACTATCTTGCTACTCTTTTAGTACTGCCATTAGATAGTAATATTAGTGGTTTGCATGTGAGTTTATTGGCAGGGTGGACCAACATTGGAGGTTGATCAGATGATCAATTTTGGTTGTATCAATTTCACCTCTTCCATCACTAAGAACATGGATATCTTTGGTCTGATGAAGAATAGGCACAGCAAATCAATTCCATACGAAATTGTCCAGGTCAAAACATGACAGTATCAAATTGTCCAGGGCAAAACATGACAGATGCTAAGCGGAAGAGGCGTGTTTAAACCGAACATACAAGGTGGGGTATATGTTTACTAGCTGGTTGATATTTGTGCAGACAGATGTCTTCCTGTTGCTATTTGGCAAGCAAACAAAGTAACCGCAATTTTGGTGGAACTGCACAAAATAATAGTATAGTCACTGCATGCAGTGCCATTTGAAAATAGACACAGAAAGATTGGATAGTCACTTCATGGACTGCAGAAAATTGTACTGTACTATTTATTGGCCAACACTAGGTGCTTCATTGCTTTGGCCTGATTATAAAATGGGCATCATTTAGCCTAAGCTAAAGTTTGGATTCCAAAAATAGTCTCGCCGTGTGATCGAGAGAAGACCAAATCATATCGAAGTGGATGTTCCTCCATCATGTGTGGTTCAGTCTCATGGTTCCAGTTGTTGGTGAAACAACTTACGCTTGCAAGAGGAATTGTAGACTTCACAAACATATTTGTCTGTCTACTGAATGCTGGCCCATAGAAGCATCCATGTTAGTAGGAAGAACAAATGTTTTTTCTAGATCTTTGCTTTTGGAGCTACATATTTGTATATGATCTGTGAATCATTGAGATGCATTAACATGTTACTACTTGGTTGTGAATTTGGGCTACTAATGTGAACATATTACAATGCCAGGCCTGTGAGTCTCGTGTGAACATTTCGAACGGACCGGCTCTTACTACTGTGCATAGCGTGATCTTGATTTCTGTGTTCTCAGTGTTTACAAGTTACTAGCAGTTCCTTATTTTTGTTTGCTCAGTGTTTACAAGTTACTTATCGATCACTAGCTAGCCTACTAATACGCTCTTGGCAGTTTTAGTTGCGATGCAAGATCAAAAGGTGGCCGCTTTTTGAATAAAAATGCCTACCTCTGAAGAAACTGACAAGCTATTCTGAATAAATGCCATGCGAATATGAAGAAACTGCCAGCAAAAACGTTCGTAAAGGCCTTATCTCCCAGCGAACGTTCATCAGCTAATGTGATCCTACACATACACTATCCGACCTACTCGATCCTACACGTACACTATCCGACCTACTCGATCCTACACGAATAAATAGCGGATCACGCACGTACTACCTCCTTTTCGGTTTGCAGGGCTCAATTCAAAAATCTCACCAACCAAGGTAGATGATGAGTGGTGGAATAATTTTTGACAAGGAGGGAGTACCTCATCTGGATGATTCGAGTGCACTCGTTTGACCGTCATGGAGATGTGCGACCCAACACGGACGGGACGGACCACTAACAGGACGGGATGGCAAATCAATTTTTCCAGTTTTCCACGGTAAGCTGGCGCGCTAAGCCATGCCTGCTTATGCATTGAATTCCGATGACCGTCGCATTTCCCGTGACACGCTGCTTCAACTACCTTGGTTGGTGAGATTTTTGATGACCATCACGTTTCCCGTGACAGGCTGCTACACGTACACTACTCGAGTACAATTACTGGTTCCCGACATTCTCCGGTAGCACCGTCACCCAACTCGCCCTATCGGCTCCCCTCATAACTCCCACCGGTCGGACGTCGCTCACCAGTTGCCCTCGCTCTCGCCACATCCATCATGCCCCCGACCGTCGGCAATAGGCGTTTCCAGAGGCGCTCACCGCTGGAGCTAGTGTTCGGTGATTCACTGGAATGAAGACGGAGGGTGGAGGCATTCTATCGTTCTTTAGATGGCAATGTGGAGTACGTGGACTTGTTGGAGCGCGATCGCCTAGCGGAGGAGCAGCATATCGCCGATTTGCACCGCCAGCGGGGCATGGAGCAGCAGCGTACCGCCGCTTTGAATCGCGAGCAGAGCGCCCACGACTGGGCCGACTACATGGAGGCCGGAGCCCGGCAAATAGCCCTAGAGGCTGTCGGGCACACACGCGTGCGCGATGCTGAATTTTACTACCATCTCATCAAGTGGGTTTCCCGCTTAGAAGCCGAAGCTTCAGTGGACCACGCCAGCATAGAAAGGGCCAACGCGCGCGAGCAACGTGCCCTATCGCACTTCCGGCAAGTCCGAGGTGAGGAGGAGGACGTCGGTGCCGGCATTTAGCGTGTACGACAGATGGCGGCCGACATCGTCTAGTTAGCTAGGAGTAAGTCAGTACTTGTACACTAGAGTATTAGTGCGAGTAGATAGTTAACTTGGCTATGATGGTTTTCAACGTGGAAGTTCAGTACTCTATATCTATCAGATCTATTACTTTGCTCAGAATGTTGAACTTTCCATGTGAATGTATGGAATGGGCTGTTATTTTTTTAAATGGGCTATATTTGTCCGCCACGGGTCTATAGGCTGACTTCTGGGCCTACTAGGTTGAGACGTACATAATCAGGAGATGATTGTACATGGAGAGGAAGACAAGAGGGACCCACTAGGGTCATGGCAGTACGCAAGCAAGTGCCTCCTTATTTCAAGCCAGAAAAATGGTTCCTCCTAATGGATTTCTAACATCTGGGTCACATGCCATTGTCAACGTAGTCAATAAACGAGAGAATTGCACATCGAGCGGCTGACACGAGGGACCTAGTATCTTGCCCTTTTTTTAGGGAAGTAGCTTGCCCAGTTATCTTTGTTTTTGAGACAGAAGCAGGGTGTCAACTGGGCTGTGAGGGGCACTCTGGCCTGTCTAGCCAGCCTTTTCTTTTATGTTTACCACAAGACCAGCCCAGTAGTTTTTTTCTTTCTGAAAATGGCCAGCCCAGTTTTTTTGTTCTTTTGTAGAATACCCAACCGAGTCCTACTTGCTTTGTCAGCCCTGCTGGGCTGCAAATCTTTCAAGATGGGGAAATGGGCTATCAGTAATGAGAAATTGGTTGTACATTCTTAAAACACATCACACCGGCAATTAGTTTCAAATTTATTTATTTTCATTTCGAGATTTTAAATTCCATTGATTTTTATGCGTGGACAATTATTTGTATTTTATATTGATATGAATTTATTTTTCAAATTAGTTTGAATGTGAGTCGAAATTTGAGGATTAAAAACAGCTCGGACCGCACCGAAATATGAAAAAATTCGTATAATGTTTTAATTTGGCCACAATATGGGCTGATTGCTAAAAAAAGGATATGGGCTCCAAAAAAATCCTTAAGAATTAGCAAATGGGCTGTAAATTACTAGAAATAATGGCAGATGGGTTGTATGCTGTTTTCCACAGATTTGAGGCTGAATTGTGCGCCTACTATAGGTTGACGCGTACGCTTTCCTAAAAAAAGGTTGACGCGCACGCAATGTCATGCCAACTTAGTCAACACGCAAGAGCAGTGACTGTTGGATGTCCATCCAACGGTCGTCGTGCTTCTTTAATCTCTTATCTTCCTGCTCCAGCCGCTCAAACAAGCACTGGCGGGACTGCCTGCTCTGTCCTCCCGTGGCTGGTTGTGCTGCCGCGCATGCCTCACCGCCCCACCATACTCCCATCACTGGCCTAGTGATCCCTCTACTCACCCAGACCTCCTGTTATTCTCTGGCGACGATAGCCTCACACTGCAGCCGAAGCAGTAAACACTCGTACTCCCCTCCGCATGGGAAACAATTGCCGAGTCTTCCCCGACTCGTGGTTATTCCCTTCCTAGGTCTCACCGTCGTCCCCCGCCCTGGTGCCCTCGGCACGACGTGGTCAATGAACGACATCCATCGGAAGAGGACTGTACGTGGAGAGGCTGACAACTGGGTCCACAGCCGCACACAAGGAAGTGCCTCCTTTTTACGCGCAAAATAATTATTCCTCCACCTAACAGCTGGGACCCACCGGAAGGGCCTCTGTGTTTCGTGGAAAAATGTTCCTCCCGCTGACAGCTCGGACCCACCAGCTATATCTTCGCACGCAAGGAAGTGCCTCCTTATTACGCACAAAAAAATGAATACCCCCTGCTAGCTGGGACCCACCATAGTGGGAGGCTGACTTGTGGGCCTACTAAGTTGACATGGACGGAGGGCTTTGTCAACTTAGTCAATATGAACGATTCTAGCTCTCGTAACCATACGATGTCCATCCAACGGCCGTAGTGCTTCTTCAACCTCTGGTCTTCTTGATCTAGCTACCCAAACCGGCGTCGGTCGTGCCGCCTGCTCCTGCCTCCTGTGGCCGGCTCTGCTGCCATGCAGGCCTCACCGCCCCACTCTACTCCAACCTCTGGCCAGACCATCCCTCTACTCACCCATAACCCCTATTATTCTGCGGCGACGGCAGCCTCACACTACAGCCAAACCACTCAACCCTCGTACTCCTCTCCGCGTCGGCATCCACTACCCTGTCTTCCTTGGCTCCACATCGTCCACCGCCTTGGTGCTCTTGGCGCGGCATGGTCAATGTGGTCAAGGAACGACTTCCATCGGAAGAGTACTATACGTAGAGAGGCTGACAGCTGGGTCCATGGCCGTAGCAAGGAAGTGCCTCCTTATTGCGCGCAATAATAATGATTCCTCCACGTGACAGCAGGGACCCACTAGACGGGCCACCGTATTTCACGAAAAAAACATTTCCCCCTGATAGCTGGGACCCACCACCTACATCTTCGCATGCAAGGAAGCGCATCCATACTAAGAAAAAAAGATTCCCCCTGACAACTGGGACCCACCAGCTATATCTTCGCACGCAAGGAACAACTGGGACCCACCCGGTCGAAGCGTACGTAGCATTGTCTGTCTAGTCGCGAACATGTACATACATACTGGTCGATTGGTCTGTCTGCAGCGATGAACTGTGGCCGAGTAAGGAGCAGCACGTGTCGTAGTAGAGCCGCAGACGTAGCATGTCATGCAGTCCCGTCTATAACGTGTACACATACATACAACCACACCGCAAGAAAGTAAATACAGCGACATACATACATACTGACATGGTCTCGAAGGCATACATCGATGTCATCTTGTTCATCAGCAGCCAACCGGCCGGGTCGAGACGGAGGAAACAACATCGTGTTCATCGGAGGCAACCGACTGGGTCGGAACGCGTCGTGTTCATCGGGAGTTAACCGGCTTGGATGGAACAACCGAAACGAGGTCTGGCGTACCGCAGAACAGAGGAAACGGGCCTTCTGTTCGATCGCGTACGGTCGATACGGGGTGCTGTTCATCGGGAAGGGTCTGGCATACCGCAAAACAGAGGAAACAAACTTCTGTTTGAGTGCCTATGGTCGAAACGGGGTCGTGTTGATTGGGAGGGGTGTGGTGTACCACAAAACGGAGGAAACGAACTTGTGTTGGAGCACGTACGATAGAAACGGGGTCCTGTTCATCCACTGTCTACTGCCTCGCTCCAGCCTCCATGGGCTACTGTTCATCCACCTTCGACCTCCTCCAGCCTCCACGGGCTCCTGTTCATCCAGCCTCCATCGGCTGCTGTTCATAGAGCCTCCATGGGGTCATGTTCATCCACCCCCAACCGGCTGGGGTGTGGCGGCCTCCTCGGGGTCCTGTTCATCCAGCGGCAACGGCCTACTACCACGGGGTTCTGTTCATCCAACCCCCACCCGGAAATATTCATCCACAACCAACCAACCGGCTCGACTCACCACATCTCGACTCATTCTACATACCGCGCGCACGGTAGCAACGGTAACTATTCATCGAGAGGCAACCCAACACAGGCTGGCTACGTCTCGCACGGGGGGTCGATCGGCATCAGCAAGCAGCAACAGTGATCGATCGCTCGGGTTGAGTTAGCAACAGAAGCGAAGGAATCGCCTGGGTTCAGTCAGCAGCGAATGAATCGCTTGGGTTCAGTTAACAGCCAAGGGATCGATCACTCGGGTTTAGCAACGTGCGATGCTTGGTTTCAGTTAGCCAACGCCTCGCACATACACGCGTACACGAGAGAAACGCGGAAACCTCCGTCCATCGCTCGGCCCCGACCAGCCGCCGTAACCGGGAACTCCCCGAAATTTTCCTCGCCCTTGCTTCTACCATGATTTTTTCTGTCATTGACGGCCCAAAGAATGTCATGCAGGTGCGTCTCCAGCCCGCCCAGGACAAAAAGCCCATTTTATATGATGATTTTTTGTCATAGAACTGGGAGCCCACCACATCTATGATGATATCGGGTTTTGTCATAATTATTGTCATAGAAGTGTCATAAGTATGACAGAAAAATTTCGTTCGGCCCAAAATGTCACGGATGTGTCTTTTTTGTAGTGTAGACCAGCGACCTCATTGGCGGGCCAGCCGGGGGGTAGCAGCCCCTGGCCCTGTGCCATTCAACAAGAAGGTGAAGAAGACCGCCTCCAAGAATGATAAACCTGACGTGGTACGTCACCATTATTCCCGCATTTCCGAGGCAAGAACCCCTCTTGCCAAGCGACGAACGATCACCGGGGTTGATCTTAGCCCCCAGTCAAGTTCGGCTTCCTTGCGCAGCTCGACCCCGGTGGAGCCCCTGGTCCCACCCAAGAGCTCAAAGTTGCCGGAAAGCTCCGTTCCTCCGACCCTAAAGAGGAGTAGGGCAACCCCGCCACCCAGGGGATACGCACTGGGCTCCATGCTCATCGATCTAGAGTAAGGAGTTTACTGTCTTTTCTTGCTTGAGAGAAATATGTATTTTGATGCTTGCTTATCTCAATCTTGCTTACTGTCTTGTCAAGGATGAAGAACCCCTCATCCACCGAGCCAAGTGAACCAAACTGGTGGCGTTGCCGGGGCCTTTGGCGGACACGGGCCTAGCGAAGGATAACACAGAGGATCCTGCGTGTAGCCCCCGGCGTGAAAGCATTGCTACCACTTGAGTACTGTGTTGGTTTTCCCTTGAAGAGGAAAGGGTGATGCAGCAATGTAGCATAAGTACTTCCCTTAGTTTTGAGAACCAAGGTATCAATCTAGTAGGAGGCTCCACGCAAGTCCCTCATACCTACACAAACAAAACAAGAACCTCACAACCAACGCGATAAAAGGGGTTGTCAATCCCTTCACGGCCACTTGCGAAAGTGAGATCTGATAGAGATAATAAGATAAGATTAATATTTTTGGTATTTTTATGATATAGATTGGAAAGTAAAGATTGCAAAATAATGTAGATTGGAAACTTATATGATGGAAAATAGACCCGGGGGCCATAGGTTTCATTAGTGGCTTCTCTCAAGATAGCATAAGTATTACGGTGGGTGAACAAATTACTGTCGAGCAATTGATAGAAAAGTGCATAGTTACGAGAATATCTAGGCATGATCATGTATATAGGCATCATGTCCGCGACAAGTAGACCGAAACGATTCTGCATCTACTACTATTACTCCACACATCGACCGAAACTCAAGAAATATGATATAAACCCCATCTTTTTATCCTCGATGGCAACAATACAATACATGCCTTGCTGCCCCTGCTGTCACTGGGAAAGGACACCGCAAGATTGAACCCAAAGCTAAGCACTTCTCCCATTGTAAGAAAGATCAATCTAGTAGGCCAAACCAAACTGATAATTCGAAGAGACTTGCAAAGATAACCAATCATACATAAAAGGATTCAGAGGAGATTCAAATATTTCTCATAGATAAACTTGATCATAAACCCACAATTCATCAGATCTCGACAAACACACCGCAAAAAGAGTTACATCGAATAGATCTCCTAGAAGATCGAGGAGAACTTTCTATTGAGATTCAAAGAGAGAGAAGAAGCCAGCTAGCTAATAACTATGGACCCCAAGGTCTGTGGTAAACTACTCACAACTCATCGGAGGGGCTTTGGCGTTGATGTAGAAGCCCTCCATGATCGATTCCCCCTCCGGCAGAGTGCCGGAAAAGGCCCCAAGGTGGGATCTCATAGGTACAGAAGGTTGCGGCTGTGGAAATAGGGTTTCGTGGTGCTCCTGGATGTTTTCGGGGTACGTAAGTATATATAGGCGAAGGAAGTCGGTCAGGGGAGCCACGAGGGGCCCACGAGGCTGGGGGCGCACCCACCCCCTAGGGCACGCCCTGGACCCTCATGGCCGCCTCGTCTGCTTCTTGACGTCCTCTCCAACTCTCCTGGATTGCGTTTGCTCCAAAAAGATCTCTCCCAAAGGTTTCATTCCGTTTGGACTCCGTTTGATAGTCCTTTTCTTTGAAAAACTAAAATAGGAAAAAAAACAGCAATTTGGGTTGGGCCTTCGGTTAATAGGTTAGTCCCAAAAATGATATAAAAGTGTATAGTAAAGCCCATAAGCATCCAAAACAGGTAATATAATAGCATGGAACAATCAAAATTATAGATACATTGGAGATGTATCAAGCATCCCCAAGCTTAATTCATGCTCGTCCTCGAGTAGGTAAATGATAAAAACAGAATTTTTGATGTGGAATGCTACCTAGCATATTTCTCAATGTAATTTTCTTTATTGTGGCATGAATGTTCAGATCCAAATGATTCAAGATAAAAGTTCATTTTAACATAAAATAGTAATATTTCAAGCATAGTAACAAATAATTATGTCTTATCAAAATAACATAGCCAAAGAAAGCTTATCCCTACAAAATCATATAGTTAGGCTATGTTTCATTTTCGTCACACAAAATACTCCCATCATGCACAACCCGGCTTCAGCCAAGCAATTGGTTCATACTTTTTAACGTGCTTCAACTTTTTTCAACTCTCACGCTATACATGAGCATAAGTCATGGATATAGCACTATGGGTGGAATAGAATATAATGATGGAGGTTGTGTGGAGAAGACAAAAAAGGAGAAAGTCTCACATTGATGAGGCTAATCAACGGGCTATGGAGATGCCCATCAATTGATGTCAACATGAGGAGTAGGGATTGCCATGCAACGGATGCACTAGAGCTATAAATGTATGAAAGCTCAACAAAAGAAACTAAGTGGGTGTGCATCCAACTTGCTTGATCACGAAGACCTAGGGCATTTTGAGCAAGCCCATCATCGGAATATACAAGCCAAGTTCTATAATGAAAAATTCCCACTAGTATATGAAAGTGACAAAATAAGAGACTCTCTATCATAAAGGTCATGGTGCTACTTTGAAGCACAAGTGTGGAAAAGATAGTAACATTGTCCCCTTTTTTTGGGGGGGGGCTTCCTTTTTTTTATTTCGCCTTTTTTTATTTGGCCTTTCTCTTTTTTTGGCCTTTCTTTTCAAGGGACAATGCTCTAATAATGATGATCATCACACTTCTATTTACTTACAACTCATGGATTACAACTCGATACTAAAACAAAATATGACTCTATATGAGTGCCTCCGGTGGTATACCGGGATGGGCAATGAATCAAGAGTGACATGTATGAAAAATTATGCATGGTGGCTTTGCCACAAATATGATGTCAACTACATGATCATGCAAGGCAATATGACAATGATGAAACATGTCATAATAAATGAAATAGTGGAAAGTTGCATGGCAATATATCTCGGAATGGCTATGGAAATGCCATAATAGGTAGGTATGGTGGCTGTTTTGAGGAAGATATAAGGAGGTTTATGTGTGATAGAGCGTATCGTATCACGGGGTTTGGATTCACCGGCGAAGTTTGCACCAACTCTCAAGGTGAGAAGGGGCAATGCGTGGTACTATAGAGGCTAGCAATGATGGAAGGGTAAGATTGCGTATAATCCATGGACTCGCATTAGTCATAAAGAACTCATATACTTATTGCAGAAGTTTATTAGCCCTGAAAGCAAAGTACTACTATGCATTCTCCTAGGGGAAGATTTGGTAGGAGTTAACCATCGCGTGATCACGACCTCCACTCATAAGGAAGGCAATCAAAAGAGCACCCCATGCTACAAATTTGTTACACAACTTTTACCATACGTGCATGCTATGGGACTTGCCAACCTCAACACAAGTATTTCTCAATTTCAAAATTAACTAGCATGACTCTAACATTACCACCTTTATACCTCAAAACAATTATCAAGCATCAAATTGATCATAGTATTCAATGCACTTTCTATGATAGTTTTTATTATACCCAACTTGGATGCCCATCATTCTAGGACCAATTTTATAACCATAGAAAATACCATGCTGTTCTAAAAGACTCTCAAAATAATATAAGTGCAGCATGAGAGATCACTAATTTCTACAAAATAAAACCACCGCCGTGCTGTAAAAAGATAGAAGTGAAGCACTAGAGCAAAATTGCCTAGCTCAAAACATATAAGTGAAGCACATAGAGTATTCTAATAAATTCCGAATCATTTGTGTGTCTCCCAAAAGGTGTGTACAGCAAGGATTATTTTGGTAAACTAAAAAGCAAAGGCTCATATCATACAAGATGCTCCAAGCAAAACACATATCATGTGATGAATAAAAATATAGCTCCAAGTAAAGTTACCGATAGATGAAGACGAAAGAGGGGATGCCGTCCGGGGCATCCCCAAGCTTACGCTTTTGGTTGTCCTTGAATTACCTTGGGGTGCCATGGGCATCCCCAAGCTTAAGCTCTTGCCACTCCTTATTCCATAGTCCATCAAATCTTTACCCAAAACTTGAAAACTTCACAACACAA
Source organism: Triticum dicoccoides (assembly GCF_002162155.2). NCBI lineage: Eukaryota > Viridiplantae > Streptophyta > Magnoliopsida > Poales > Poaceae > Triticum > Triticum dicoccoides. The sequence goes on along the minus strand of NC_041391.1, from coordinate 339,070,060 downwards.
ACTCAACAAGAAATCTCATGAGCTCCGTTAGTGCAAGAAAGAAAAACCACCACCTAAGGTACTATAATGAACTAATTCTTTATTTATATTGGTGTTAAACCTACTGTATTCCAACTTCTCTATGGTTCATCCCCCCCCCTGATACTAGCCATAGATTCATCAAAATAACCAAACAACACACGAAAAACAGAATCTGTCAAAAACAGAACAATCTGTAGCAATCTGTCACTTTCGAGTACTTCTGGAACTCTAAAAATCCTATACAAATAGGAAGTCCTATTCAATTTGTCTATTGATCTACTTCAAAAAGAATCAACTAAAACTCACGTTTCTGTGATTTATTAAAATTATTCTCGTGCGCGCAAAAGTTTCTGTTTTTTTGCAAGATCAAATTAACTATCAGCCAAGATGATCCTATAGGTTCTACTTGGCAAAAACACTAATTAAAACATAAAACCACATCTAAACAGAGTCTAGATGAATTATTTATTACTAAACAGGAACAAAAAGCAAGGAACAAAAATAAAATTGGGTTGCCTCCCAACAAGCGCTATCGTTTAACGCCCCTAGCTAGGCATAAAAGCGAGAATAGATCTAAGTATTGCCATCTTTGGTATTAGTGGATCTCATAATGGATTAATAAGGTAATTTGATTTTCTTTCTAGGAAAGTGTTCCATGCCTTTCCTTAATGGAAATTGGGATCTAATTTTTCCTTCCTTCATATCAATAATTGCACCAATCATTCTAAGGAAAGGTCTACCAAGAATAATAGGACCTGAATAATTGCAATCTATATCAAGAAAAATAAAATCTTCGGGCACATAATTCCTATTTGCAAAAATAAGAGCATCATTAATCCTTCCCATAGGTTTCTTAATAGTGGAATCCGCAAGGTGCAAGTTTAAAGAGCAATCATCAAATTCATGGAAACCTAGTACATCACATAAAGTTTTTGGACTCGTGGAAACACTAGCACCCAAATCACACAAAGCATAGCATTCATGATCTTTAATTTTAATTTTAATAGTAGGTTCCCACTCATCATAAAGTTTTCTAGGGGTATAAACTTCCAATTCAAGTTTTTCTTCATAAGATTGCATTAAAGCATCAACGATATGTTTGGTAAAAGCTTTATTTTGACTATAAGCATGAGGAGAATTTAACACGGATTGCAACAAGGAAATACAATCTATTTAAGAACAATTATCATAATTAAATTTCTTGAAATCCAAAATAGTGGGTTCATTGCTATGTAAAGTTTTGACCTCTCCAATCCCACTTTTACCAAATTTAGCATCAAGATCTAAAAACTCCGAATTATAGGGATGCCTTTTAACTAAAGTTGACTCATCTCCAGTCTCATCGTTAACTAAAGATTCATATTGCAACACAAAAATTTAATAGGAGACACATCAATCACTTTTAGATCTTCATCATTATTATCATGAAAACTAGAAGAACACGCTCTTACAAAGCAATCTTTCTTAGCACGCATCCTAGCGGTTCTTTCTTTGCACTCATCAATGGAAATTCTCATGGCTTTGAGAGAATCATTGATATCATGCTTAGGTGGAATAGATCTAAGTTTCAAAGAATCAACATCAAGAGAAATTCTATCCATGTTCCTAGCCAATTCATCAATCTTAGGCAATTTTTCTTCAAGCAAAGCATTGGAATTCTTTTGAGAGATCATAAATTCTTTAACACTAATCTGAAATTCAAAGGGCATCTTATTAAAATTTCCATAAGAGTTGTTGTAGGAATTACCATAATTATTAGAGGAATTACTAGGAAACGACTTAGGATTAAAGTTTCCTCTGTAAGCATTGATACCAAAAATTATTCCTACCAACAAAATTCACATCCATAGATTCATTATTATTCTCAATCAAAGTAGACAAAGGCATATCATTAGGATCAATAGGAGCACTCTTATTAGCAAACAATTTCATAAGTGTGACGCCCAGATAATTAAGCTACAGTGATCCCACGCTAATGGTGCCACGTCACCATGGTTACTGCTGCTAATCTATTGTTAGATCAAAGCCGGTCCAAAATTCAAATTCAAAGTTTGGTAAATAATAAAAGTTTTCAAACATTAAAATAAAAATGTTCGGGTTGTACTAAATATTACATAGATAAATATGGTGTAGTAAACACATTTTTATAAAAAGCCTAAATAATTTAAAATGATTTAAAACAGAAATTAGTAAATGCAGAAAGAACCGAACTACTATGCACTTTAGCCCAGTATGAACAGTTGCTAGGTTAGCCCACTAAACCGACCTAGCCCAAGTCCTCCCCTCTGTCTTCTTCGTTCTCTGTTCACCGAGCACGGTGGATGACCATGCGTCATCCATGGACAGATTAGCCACGGGGCGGCCATCCCGCGCCTCCCCGTCGTCTCCCAGCGGCGGATAAGAACGACCCCGAGCCCCCTGGATCGAACCCTATCTCCTTTTTCCCCTTCCATTCGCTCCTCCGCTCGAACCCAAAGGCCCCCGATGCCTCGCCGCCGCGTTGCCCTCATCGCCGTGGCCACCGACCTCCCCACGGCCAGCCAAGGCGCCCAGGAGGACCGCCGCCATCATCCTCTTCAACTACGGGGATGCGTTCGAGCTCGGAGCACCTACATCGACTGGATCGAGCCGCCTTTGTCCGCGGGACCCGACCCCGTTCGTCGCCGCCGCGTCGCTCCTCCGGTCCACCTCGACTCCCTGCAGCTTCCTCGACCACACCACGAGCTCGCTGTGAGCTCCTTCCCCGAATCCCCATTCTTTCCGCGTCGATTTGTTTGCGTAGCCTCCGTCCACGAATTCTTCCGAGCTCCCGCGTACGCGCGTGTTTGAGCCGCCTCTGCTACTGCCTTCTCACTGCTGCACTACTGCTTCCTGGCCGCGCGTCCGCCGTTCCCTGCCCCCTGACCTCGTTCGCTCGCACCGGCCATGCCCCCGGGCTCCCCTGCCCGCGCTGCCCTGTCACCCGCACCTGCCAGCCTCTCCCATCCGCCTGGCCATGCTCGCCCGCGCCGCTCGAGCTTCCTGTATGCGCGCTCGCCGTAGCTGCCACCGCTGCCGCCGCCCCTGCTAGTCCTGCGCGCGCCTGTCGCTAGATCCGGCAACGCAGCCCGGACCGCATCCGGCCGTGCGCGGCGTTGCCTGGCCGCCTCCGCGCCATGCCGATGACTGCTGCTGCTCTAAACGTACTGCTGCTGCTGAATGCTACTGTATCTATGGCTAGCTTTGCGAATATTACGCTGACTAACCCCCTTGACAGCCTCTAATCAGTGGGTAAACAACTACTAATAGGCCAAGAAAAATTATGAGTAGAAAGTATACTTGACAAACTTCATTTTATCCCATTGGACCAAATCCTTTCGATGAATGAATTAAATCGTATGAAAATCACAAAAGGCTATCTTCTGTTAACAAAGAACATAACCAACCCCTAGTTGTGTGTGTGCGTGTGTGTTCTGTGTTTGTGAGGCCGGCCCCATGTTCAATTAGTTTAGGGTTAATTAGTATTTAGGTTAGCTACTAGCAGATGACATGTGGACCCCATTAATTAGGTTAGTACTTATTTATCTATTTAGGTATAGCCTATGACATGTGGGATCCACTTCTACTATTCATGTGTTGACCAGTCAAATGTTGACTGGTTCAACCCAGCCCCACTGGCCCCGCTGTCATACATTGTGGCTAGAATAGTGCTAGGTGGCAAAGTATTTCACCGTTTATAATTCAAGTTAAATAAATTCTAGAAATCATTTAAACTTTGAAAATTCATATAAAATTAACCGTAACTCGGATGAAAAAACTTTGTACATGAAAGTTGCTCAGAACGACGAGAAGAATCCGAATACGCAGCCTGTTCCTCTGCCACGCGTCCCTAGCATAGCGAACCTGCAACATTTCACCTCCGGTTCATCTGTCCGGAATCGCGAAACACCGGGGATACATTCCCAGATGTTTTCCCCCTTCACCGGTAACACCTCCTAATGCGTTAGGTCACCTCTAGCACCGCGTATTTCCATGTTACGCATTTGCGATGCTTTGATTGCTCTATTATTCATTGTGTTCCCCCTCCGTTACTTCTTTCCGGTAGACCCCGATGGCTGCCGGTGACCCCCAGTTCGACTACGGTGTTGACGACCCATCCTTCTTGCCAGAGCAACCAGGCAAGCCCCCCTTTGATCACCATATATCGCCTACTCTTCTCTATACTGCTTGCATTAGAGTAGTGTAGCATGTTACTGCTTTCAGTTAATCCTATACTGCTGCATAGCCTGTCCTTGCTACTAGTGTTGTTACCTTTACCTGCTATCCTACTGCTTAGGATAGGATGCTAGTGTTCCATCAGTGGCCCTACATTCTTGTCCGTCTGCCATGCTATACTACTGGGCTGTGATCACTTCGGGAGGTGATCACGGGCATATACTATATACTTTACACTATTACATTACCTGTGGTACTGTTCGGAGATGGGGGCTGAAAGGACGGGTGGCTCCATCCCGGTAGAGGTGGGCCTGGGTTCCCGACGGCCCCCGACTGTTACTTTGTGGCGGAGCGACAGGGCAGGTTGAGACCACCTAGGAGAGAGGTGGGCCTGGCCCTGGTCGGCGTTCTCGGATACTTAACACGCTTAACGAGATCTTGGTATTTGATCTGAGTCTGGCCATTTGGTCTATACGCACTAACCATCTACGCGGGAGTAGTTATGGGTATCCCGACGTCATGGTATCAGCTGAAGCCTTCGTGACGCCAGCGACTGAGCGGCGCGCACCGGATTGGAACGTAAGCCTGCGCTTGTATTAAGGGGGCTAGTTCTGCTTTCGGCCGCCCTCGCAACGTGCAGGTGTGCTAAGGGCGATGGGCCCAGACCCCTGTGCGCTTAGGTTTAGACCGGCGTGCTGGCCTCTCTATTGTGCCTAGGTGGGGCTGCGACATGTTGATCTTCCGCGGCCGGGCATGACCCAGGAAAGTGTGTCCGGCCAAATGGGATCAAGCATGTTGGGTTATGTGGTGCACCCCTACAGGGAAGTTAATCTATTCGAATAGCCGTGATCTTCGGTAACAGGACGACTTGGAGTTGTACCTTGACCTTATGACAACTAGAACTGGATACTTAATAAAACACACCCTTCCAAGTTCCACAGACAACCCGGTGATCGCTTTTCCACAGGGCGACGAGGGGAGGATCGCCGGGTAGGATTATGCTATGCGATGCTACTGGAGATGCTACTTGGAGGACTTCAGTCTACTCTCTTCTACATGCTGCAAGACGGAGGCTGCCAGAAGCGTAGTCTTCGATAGGATTAGCTATCCCCCTCTTATTCTGGCATTCTGCAGTTCAGTCCACTGATATGGCCTCCTTACACATATACCCATGCATATGTAGTGTAGTTCCTTGCTTGCGAGTACTTTGGATGAGTACTCACGGTTGCTTTCTCCCCCCCCTTTTCCCCCCTTTCCTTTCTTTCTAGTTGTCGCAACCAGATGCTGGAGTCCAGGAGCCAGACGCCACCGTCGATGATGACGACTACTACACTGGAGGTGCCTACTACTATGTGCAGGCTGCCGACGACGACCATGAGTAGTTAGGAGGATCCCAGGCAGGAGGCCTGCGCCTCTTTCGATCTGTATCCCAGTTTGTGCTAGCCATCTTATGGCAACTTGTTTAACATATGTCTGTAGTCAGATATTGTTGCTTCCGCTGACTCGTCTATGATTGAGCACTTGTATTCGAGCCCTCGAGGCCCCTGGCTTGTATTATGATGCTTGTATGACTTACTTTATTTTTAGAGTTGTGTTGTGATATCTTCCCATGAGTCCCTGATCTTGATCGTACACGTTTGCGTGTATGATTAGTGTACAATTGAATCGGGGGCGTCACAAGTTGGTATCAGAGCCGACTACCTGTAGGAACCCCCCTTCCACACTCCTTGGCCGAAGTCGAGTCTAGACTTTACAAAAGTTTTACTAACATGGCTGTGTGGCCCATGGGCCCACGTCGCCATTGGGTGGTATTAGGATCTTTTACTCCTTATCTATACTCTGGGACTCTGATCTCTCTTCTATTTGGATTAAATGAATTTTGCTAAATCTAACATTAGGATCTCGTTATCACTTTCACCCGGAGAGCCCTTATTACTGATGATCGTCTGCTGCACGTGAAGCCCCTGAAGATACTCTCCGCTGTTAACCCGAGAACTTGTGTTCATCGCGTTTGCAATTCCCCTTCCACCGTCAACCCTTATGGATAACTACTTATAGTTGTTATTCTTATATTCATCCCCAGTTGGTATTGTTGTTACAAGATACCCCGAAACACTCGTTGTTGTTTCGATAATCCTTTAAGCTTACTGGCTTGCTGTTCTTTGTCACCTGAATACCCATACGGATAATTCTCGCACTTATCGAGTATCCGCTCATCCCCCAGTTGTTCATGTGTTCCACAATAGTAACTTATTGCTCTGCAATACTTGACTACTTGCATGATGGATGCTTTCCATATGTCTGGCAATATTCGTTAGTATTCTTAGGCACCGTCATTTTGATCCTTTTGATTCAACATGAGTGCGAGTACACGCAATCATCAATTGATCCTTTTAAATTATCTTTCCGGCTCAGACGTCATTTTAAACATGAGTTGGTTCTCAACCAATCCAATTGCCGTTGATTGTACCCCTAAGGCTATTCTACTTACCCACCCCTAATCAGAACATTGCTTCTAATCCCTTGATTTGAAAATCTTAATTCCTTTGCATTTGAGCTCTGGATTAGTCAGTTGTTTCTATAATCCACTGCCCTTGCATTGTTACTTCCTCTGGTTGTGTGCCGATGCTCACATCAGCTCTGTAATGGACCGGCAGATCCTTTAATGGATTTTATCCGACATCGCCCTTCATGTTCAATAACCTTGTGAGCCTTCCCTCGGATACATAATGCCTTTGTTAAATTGTATCATCTAGTTTCTCAACCTTGCTCTACATTCGAGCTTGTGATATTTACTCTTGAAACTTGTGGTATATGTTTCTAAGAAGCCCCTATGGGTTGAACATATGCCTTCTCCGTGTGAACCTAAAAGTTTTCAGAGTCATACTCTTCTGTTGCTTCGCCAGATAAAATTTCAACCCTGCAACTTCTTCGAAGACGGGAAGTGAATGAAAGGTTATGCATTGAAGAAGTGGGAGTCGACCTTGAACTTTGTGTTCATGCCCATGGACATGATGTAGATCCTATCATGGAAACTTCTTGTAATAATAAATATTTCCTTGATAAATATCATCTGGTAGCTGTGAATTGATCCTTTGCAACCATGGTTCCGACCATGTTTGTTCTCCTTTGATTTTATTTCTAGCACAAGTTAAATTACTTGCCTTCTGCAGATCAGTACGCCTTCCCAACCTCTATTTTGTTCTACCTTCGAGTATTACCCCCTGGTATCTCGAGAATATCCACCCATTGCAATTCATCTATGAAATTCTGACGAAGTAGTACCTTTTCCCATCATAGTCACTCCACGGGTTCTGGGTTGTCGTCAACCGAGAACACCAATTGGTGAATCGAATCAATATTGAGATTCATTACTCTCAGTACTTTGTTGTTGAGAAGTTTAATACTCCATCACGTAACTCCTAGCCTGATCGGCTATATTATCATGCTAAACCTTAACTGTGCTACCTGGTCCTTAATCTTGGAGCACAACTTTCAATGATGAGCTAAGCTTACGTCGAGCTTCCTTGTCCTATCAATTCTCCTTGAACAACAAACTTGATTCCAAGTTTGTGTCGTACCCTTGGTTCCAATAACCTTTCGCTTCACCATTCATTTGACTTGATGTCATCGCCGATCGATTACATCTTGAAATCTCTCGACAAAGTGTGTCGTGATCATCATCAACCTTATGAGCTCTTCCAAGATATCAATTGAGTTCATGATGAGAAATACTATCCTTGCCCTCGATGATCTGCGTTATCATCGACCACTTTATTGCCTTCCCACCAACACAAGCTTGTTCGTGTTTGATGTTATACCTTGAGTTCCTTGCTATCTAGCAATTGTTCTCCCTTACCTTGGAACATTAACATCTCTTATGTCATCAATGTTGTGAGAATTTCACCACCGCTTAAGAATTCTTGGTATGGTGATACTTCCCACCATCACCATTTTTTTTCTTGGGTCCTCGTGTTGATTCCAACCGGGGTACCAACAAGTGAACGGTGCAGTTTGGATTCTGCCCTTCTAGCAACCCTATTGCTTTGATGTTAATGGTCGGCCGTTCATTCTTGGACTATTGATTATTGAATCACCATTCTGACGTTGGTCGTGCAACCCAACCATATTTCAGGCACACCTTTCAACCAATGTTTAATTGTGTATGTTTTCCTCGAGCATACTACATTATATCATTTGAATTGACAAGTGTCATCTTCTTGTTCACCTTATTGCGGAAATCCATTCGTTTGGAACTCTCGATGAATTGTCGCTGAGCCCATAAGCCACCTCCTCATCCCCTCCTTGGTTTAATGATGAACTATTGTTTCAGGAACCCGCTCCCATAGTTCATTTCTCAAGAATCTTGCAATGTCATTTCATCGATTTGTGTGACACCTTTTCTTCTTGGACATCCTAAGTTTGAGGTATCATGGCACCAATCAGTTCTGAATCTCGGCCAGATATGATGGTTGGGACAACTTTCCAAGAGTTATGATGTTGGTCCTTTGATGACCCGGTAACATGATGTCATGCCTAGCACCCCCCCCCCTGCTGGAGGACCTATCATTATGATTTCTTTTGCAAGATAACCATTCTTCCTGGAGGAAATTGTAAGACCTATTTTATAAGTTGCTCCTGATGGATCATTTGTGTATCCAGAGTCCGGCCCTTGATTGAAAACCCATATCATTGCTACCTCAAAGCATGACTATGATAATCCACTCTTCAACAAGAACATTGGAGGCACGATGCTAAATGTTTCTTGGTCAGCTATCCAAACACCATTGTATGGGTAACATCTTGATTAATCCTTGCCTCTTTATCTGAATGGTTGGGTACTTGCTCTCCTACCCTGTATGCCATGTTCTGCTTGTCCATGGGAAGGATATGCTCCTAATAATTGTGTGTGATCATAATTTTCCTTCCCATTGTTCTGTTTAATCTAATAATCATGTTTTCCTTTACATTCTTTTGTTTAACCTTTCCTGTAATCTGAGTTAGCTGAGCAGAGATAATTCCCTGCTTAGGTAAGCACCTTTTTGTACCACTCTGTCAGTAAGACCCTGTTACTATTGTTGACGACATTCCGGTAACCACCGATGGGTGAGAACTTTGCCAATTGGTTCGCCTCATTCAATGAGCCAAAAAATGGTTCTCTTCGTCCCTCGCCCTTGGTACCGAAGTTGTTGCCGACATATCTGACAGTCTCTTCTCTGACATGCCTTGCTATCATGACCATGCAAGCTGTCAACGCCTTTCTACTTTTAACCCACATGGTGGGCCCATAACCCACAGTTCCACAGGATCGAAACCTGACTCTCCTGTACACCCCATGTTCCCAAGGTTGTTCCTCGCGCATGGCCTCGTATGTAATTCACGAGCGACCTTCTGAGAGATCATCAATTCTTGTATCAGACATAATACTTATTCCCGTTCCTTTGAACCACCTTTCACGCCCTGTTCCAGGCATCGAATGATTGCCAGCTCCTTACTTTGCTCTCGATGTTTTCTTAAGTTTCTATTCAAGAGTTACATCCACCACCTTCCCCGATGTTATCGACCAGATAGTCGACCTTGCAGAGGTCTGTTCTCCTGGAAATTTTTTCTCTCTCTCTCTCTTTTCCTTCGTAAGTATGATGGAGTTCCCGAAGCAAGGATGCCTACTTCATCATGATGACCGGAGCAGAGAAATGAAGACATCAAAGAAAGGGATTAACTTCTTCGAGAAGAGCAACCAACACCGAGAAGACCCGTTAGAATTTCGTAACCAATTCCCTCCCCCCTTACTCCCACTCCTAAATCTCAGGACGAGATTTCTTGTAGTGGAGGAGAATTGTGACGCCCAGATAATTAAGCTACAGTGATCCCACGCTAATGGTGCCACGTCACCATGGTTACTGCTGCTAATCTATTGTAAGATCAAAACCGGTCCAAAGTTCAAATTCAAAGTTTGGTAAATAATAAAAGTTTTCAAACATTAAAATAAAAATGTTCGGGTTGTACTAAATATTACATAGATAAATATGGTGTAGTAAACACATTTTTATAAAAAGCCTAAATAATTTAAAATGATTTAAAACAGAAATTAGTAAATGCACAAAGAACCAAACTACTATGCACTTTAGCCCAGTATGAACAGTTGCTAGGTTAGCCCACTGAACCGACCTAGCCCAAGTCCTCCCCTCTGTCTTCTTCGTTCTCTGTTCACCGAGCGCGGTGGATGACCATGCATCGTCCACGGACAGATTAGCCACGGGGCGGCCATCCCGCGCCTCCCCGTTGTCTCCCAGCGGCGGATAAGAACGACCCCGAGCCCCCTGGATCGAACCCTATCTCCTTTTTCCCCTTCCATTCGCTCCTCCGCTCGAACCCAAAGCCCCCCGATGCCTCTCCGCCGCGTTGCCCTCATCGCCGTGGCCACCGGCCTCCCCACGGCCAGCCAAGGCGCCCAGGAGGACTGCCGCCTTCGTCCTCTTCGACTACGTGGACGCGTTCGAGCTCGGAGCACCTACATCGACTGGATCGAGCCGCCTTTGTCCGCGGGACCCAACCCCATTCGTCGCCGCCGCGTCGCTCCTTCGGCCCGCCTCGACTCCCTGCAGCTTCCTCGACCACACCACGAGCTCGCTGTGAGATCCTTCCCCGAATCCCCATTCTTTTCGCCTCGATTCATTTGCGTAGCCTCCGTCCACGAATTCTTCTGCGCTCCCGTGTACGCGCGTGTTTGAGCCGCCTCTGCTACTGCCTTCTCACTGTTGCACTGCTGCTCCCTGGCCGCGCGTCCGCCGTCCCCTACCTCCTGACCTCGTTCGCTCACACCGGCCATGCCCCCGGGCTCCCCTGCCCGCGCTGCCCTGTCACCCGCACCTGCTAGCCTCTCCCATCCGCCTGGCCATGCTCGCCCGCGCCGCTCGAGCTTCATGCACTCGCGCTCGTCGTAGCTGCCGACGCTGCCACCGCCCCTGCTAGTCCTGCGCGCGCCTGCCGCTAGATCCGGCAACGCAGCCCGGACCGCATCCGGCCGTGCGTGGCGTTGCCTGGCCGCCTCCGCGCCATGCCGATGACTGCTGCTGCTCTGAACGTACTACTGCTGCTGAATGCTACTGTATCTATGGCTAGCTTTGCGAATATTACGCTGACTAACCCCCTTGACAGCCTCTAATCAGCGGGTAAACAACTACTAATAGGCCAAGAAAATTTATGAGTAGAAAGTATACTTGACAAACTTCATTTTATCCCATTGGACCAAATCCTTTCAATGAATGGATTAAATCATATGAAAATCACAAAAGGCTATCTTCTGTTAACAAAGAACATAACCAACCCCTAGTTGTGTGTGTGCGTGTGTGTTCTGTGTTTGTGAGGCCGGCCCCATGTTCAATTAGTTTAGGGTTAATTAGTATTTAGGTTAGCTACTAGCAGATGACATGTGGACCCCATTAATTAGGTTAGTATTTATTTATTTATTTAGGTATAGCCTATGACATGTGGGATCCACTTCTACTATTCATGTGTTGACCAGTCAAATGTTGACTGGTTCAACCCAGCCCCACTGGCCCCGCTGTCATACATTGTGGCTAGAATAGTGCTAGGTGGCAAAGTATTTCACCGTTTATAATTCAAGTTAAATAAATTCTAGAAATCATTTAAACTTTGAAAATTCATATAAAATTAACCGTAACTCGGATGAAAAAACTTTGTACATGAAAGTTGCTCAAAACGACGAGACAAATCCGAATACGCAGCCTGTTCGTCTGCCACGCGTCCCTAGCACAGCGAACCTGCAACATTTCACCTCCGGTTCATCTGTCCGGAATCACAAAACACCGGGGATACATTCCCGGATGTTTTCCCCCTTCGCCGGTAACACCTCCTAATTTGTTAGGTCACCTCTAGCACCGCGTATTTCCATGTTACGCATTTGTGATGCTTTGATTGCTCTGTTATTTATTGTGTTCCCCCTCCGTTACTTCTTTCCGGTAGATCCCGATGGCTGCCGGTGACCCCCAGTTCGACTACGGTGTTGACGACCCGTCCTTCTTGCCAGAGCAACCAGGCAAGCCCCCCCTTTGATCACCAGATATCGCCTACTCTTCTCTATACTGCTTGCATTAGAGTAGTGTAGCATGTTACTGCTTTCAGTTAATCCTATACTGCTGCATAGCCTGTCCTTGCTACTACTGTTGTTACCTTTACCAGCTATCCTACTGCTTAGTATAGGATGCTAGTGTTCCATCAGTGGCCCTACATTCTTGTCTGTCTGCCATGCTATACTACTGGGCTGTGATCACTTCGGGAGGTGATCACGGGCATATACTATATACTTTACACTATTACATTACGTGTGGTACTGTTCGGAGATGGGGGCTGAAAGGACGGGTGGCTCCATCCCGGTAGAGGTGGGCCTAGATTCCCGACGGCCCCCGACTGTTACTTTGTGGCGGAGCAACAGGGCAGGTTGAGACCACCTAGGAAAGAGGTGGGCCTGGCCCTGGTCGGCGTTCGCGGATACTTAACATGCTTAACGAGATCTTGGTATTTGATCTGAGTCTGGCCATTTGCTCTATACGCACTAACCATCTACGCGGGAGTAGTTATGGGTATCTCGGTGTCGTGGTATCAGCCGAAGCCTTCGTGACGCCAGCGACTAAGCGGCACGCGCCGGATTGGAACGTAAGCCTGCTCTTGTATTAAGGGGGCTAGTTCTGCTTTCGGCCGCCCTCGCAACGTGCCGGTGTGCTAAGGGCGATGGGCCCAGACCCCTGTGCGCTTAGGTTTAGACCGGCGTGCTGGCCTCTCTATTGTGCCTAGGTGGGGCTGCGACGTGTTGTTCTTCCGCGGCCGGGCATGACCCAGGAAAGTGTGTCCGGCCAAATGGGATCAAGCGTGTTGGGTTATGTGGTGCACCCCTGCAGGGAAGTTAATCTATTCGAATAGCCGTGATCTTCGGTAACAGGATGACTTGGAGTTGTACCTTGACCTTATGACAACTAGAACCAGATACTTAATAAAACACACCCTTCGAAGTTCCACAGACAACCCGGTGATCACTTTTCCACAGCGCGACGAGGGGAGGATCGCCGGGTAGGATTATGCTATGCGATGCTACTGGAGATGCTACTTGGAGATGCTACTTGGAGGACTTCAGTCTACTCTCTTCTACATGCTGCAAGACGGAGGCTGCCAGAAGCGTAGTCTTCGACAGGATTAGCTATCCCCCTCTTATTCTGGCATTCTGCAGTTCAGTCCACTGATATGGCCTCCTTACACATATACCCATGCATATGTAGTGTAGTTCCTTGCTTGCGAGTACTTTGGATGAGTACTCACGGTTGCTTTCTCCCCCCTTTTTCCCCCTTTCCTTTCTTTCTGGTTGTCGCAACCAGATGCTGGAGTCCGGGAGCCAGACGCCACCGTCGATGATGACGACTACTACACTGGAGGTGCCTACTACTACGTGCAGGCTGCTGACGATGACCATGAGTAGTTAGGAGGATCCCAGGCAGGAGGCCTGCGCCTCTTTCGATCTGTATCCCAGTTTGTGCTCGCCATCTTATGGCAACTTGTTTAACATATGTCTGTACTCAGATATTGTTGCTTCCGCTGACTCATCTATGATCGAGCACTTGTATTCGAGCCCTCGAGGCCCCTGGCTTGTATTATGATGTTTGTATGACTTATTTTATTTTTAGAGTTGTGTTGTGATATCTTCCTGTGAGTCCCTGATCTTGATCGTACACGTTTGCGTGTATGATTAGTGTACAATTGAATCGGGGGCGTCACAATAAGTTCATCCATATTTCCACTCAAAACATTAATCTCTTCTATCGCATGAACTGTTTTACTAGTAGATCTTTCGGTGTGCCATTGACAATAATTAACCATAATATTATCTAGGAGTTTAGTGGCTTCTCCTAAAGTGATTTCCATAAAAGTGCCTCCGGCGGCCGAATCTAAAAGATTTCTAGAAGCAAAATTCAATCCGGCATAAAATTTTTGTATGATCATCCATAAATTTAATCCATGTGTAGGGCAATTGTGAATCATTAATTTCATCCTCTCCCAAGATTGGGCAACATGCTCATGATCAAGTTGCTTCATAATATCGTTTCTAAGAGAGATGATATTTAGCGGGAGGAAAATACTTAGAGATAAAAGCATCTTTGCGCTTATTCCATGAATCAATACTATTTTTAGGCAAAGATGAAAACTAAGTTTTAGCACGATCTCTAAGTGAAAATGGAAATAGCTTCAATTTAACAATATCATTATCCATGTCTTTCTTCTTTTGCATGTCACACAAATCAACAAAGTGGTTTAGATGAGTAGCGGCATCTTCACTAGGAATGCCGGAGAATTGATCTTTCATGACAAGATTCAACAAAGCAGCATTGATTTCACAAGATTCGGCATCGGTAAGAGGAGTAATCGGAGTGCTAAGGAAATCATTATTGTTGGTATTAGAAAAGTCACACAGTTTAGTATTATCTTGAGCCATTGTGACAAGCAATCCAACACACAAGCACACAAGAGGCAAGCGAAAAAGAGGTTAACGGAAAAGAGAGGGCGAATAAAACGACAAGTGTGAAGTGGGGGAGAGGAAAACGAGCGGCAAATGGCAAATAATGTAATGCAAGGGAGAAGAGTTTGTGATGGGTACTTGGTATGTCTTGACTTGTGCGAAGACCTCCCTGGAAAAGGCGCCAGAAATCCTTCTTGCTACGTCTTTAGCACTGCGTTGGTTTTGCCTTGAAAAGGAAAGGGTGATGCAGCAAAGTAGCATAAGTATTTCCCTCAGTTTTGAGAACCAAGGTATCAATCCAGTAGGAGGCTCCATGCAAGTCCCTCATACCTACACAAACAAAACAAGAACCTCGCAACCAACGCAATAAAGGGGTTGTCAATCCCTTCACGGTCACTTGCGAAAGTGAGATCTGATAGAGATAATAAGATAAGATTAATATTTTTGGTATTTTTATGATATAGATTGGAAAGTAAAGATTGCAAAATAATGTAGATTGGAAACTTATATGATGGAAACCCGAGCGCCATAGGCTTCACTAGTGGCTTCTATCAAGATAGAATAAATATTACGGTGGGTGAACAAATTACTGTCGAGCAATTGATAGAAAAGTGCATAGTTATGAGAATAACTAGGCATGATCATGTATATAGGCATCATGTCCGCGACAAGTAGACCGAAACGATTCTGCTTCTACTACTATTACTCCACACATCGACTGCTATCCAGCATGCATCTAGAGTATTAAGTTCATAAGAACAGAGTAACGCATTAGGCAAGATGACATGATGTAGAGGGATAAACTCAAGCAATATAATATAAACCCCATCTTTTTATCCTCGACGTCAACAATACAATACGTGCCTTGCTGCCCCTGCTGGCACTTGTAAAGGACACCGCAATATTGAACCCAAAGCTAAGCACTTCTCCCATTGCAAGAAAGATCAATCTAGTAGGCCAAACCAAACTGATAATTCAAAGAGACTTGCAAAGATAACCAATCATACATAAAAGAATTCAGAGGAGATTCAAATATTTCTCATAGATAAACTTGATCATAAACCCACAATTCATCGGACCTCGACAAACACACCGGAAAAAGAGTTACATCGAATAGATCTCCAAGAAGATTGAGGAGAACTTTGTATTGAGATTCAAGAGAGAGAAGAAGCCATCTAGCTAATAACCATGTACCCGAAGTAAACTACTCACAACTCATCGGAGAGGCTTTGGCATTGATGTAAAAGCCCTCCATGATCGATTCCCCCTCCGGTAGAGCGCCCGAAAAGGCCCCAAGATGGGATCTCACGGGTACAGAAGGTTGCAGCGGTGGAAATAGGCTTTCGTGGTGCTCCTCGATGTTTTAGCGGTACGTAAGTATATATAGGCGAAGGAAGTTGGTCAGGGGAGCCACGAGGGGCCCACGAGGGTGGGGGGCACGCCCACCCCCCTAGGGCGCGCCTTGGACCCTCGTGGCCGCCTCGTCTGCTTCTTGACGTCCACTCCAAGTCTCTTGGATTGCGCTTGTTCCGAAATGATCTCTCCAGAAGGTTTCATTCCGTTTGATATTCCTTTTCTTCGAAACACTGAAATAGGCAAAAAAACACCAATTTGGGTTGGGGCCTCCGCTTAATAGGTTAGTCCCAAAAATGATATAAAAGTGTATAGTAAAGCCCATAAACATCCAAAACAAGTAATATAATAGCATGGAACAATCAAAAATTATAGATACGTTGGAGACGTATCAAGCATAGGGCAAGCTTTGAACACCAGGAGAGATGCGACAGATCGCGCTTCATCCCCCGCCAAGGAAGGAGAGGAGATCCACCATTGTGGGGCCCACCATGAGGGGCCCACAACATCCGATGTCCAAGCAGGGGATTCACTAGAGAGGGGCTCCACCGACGCGTTGGCCCATGTTGAAGTCATGGGTACCGAGGAAGGGGACACAGGCCAAACCACGACAACTGATGTTGCTGGGGAGACCGACCCCGTTCCGCGGCAAGCGCCACTGGGTAAGCTTCTTGTTCTTCCTTCTTATCTGGATTACTTTATTTCCTGGTCTTTGACCTGGTGCTTTGCAGTATTTTTTTACTATTGCTTGTCAAATCTGCCTGTAGCTTCGTTGGCCGAGGAACCTGAGTTGCTGGAAGAAGTGGCCAGCATTGGAAAAGACGCCACCGAGGAGGCCACCAGGATTGCTGCTGTGGAAGGCCAAAATCAGGCTGCCAGGGCCATACAAGAATTTCCCGGAGGGGTGGAGAAAGCCCAGGGCAGCACACCTGGCCAGGAAACAGTTGTGGAGAAGATCCCTCTACAAATCATGGGGCCCCTCCCTCCGTTTGGTACATCAGTCGCGGACCCACAACCATCCTTGAGCAAGATGGCACTAGTTCTTTCCCAACCTGGGCTTGGAGCCCCCGGCTCATCTATTGCCGTGGGTGCAGATTTTGACGGAGAGATCCAACGCATGCTAGCACCGTTCTCCCGGCAAGCTGAAGAGACAGATGATCCTATTGGTGCGGCTATGGATCGGTCTTTCCTGGAGTCTGTGGCAACAGGCATCAAGGATAGGCAGAGCAGGTATAGCTTGAAGTGGCAGGCGATCTAGGAATACCGTGACTCCGCTGGCCTCATGGATTAGAAATTGAGGGACAAGGGCAGCAAACTGCGCGAGTGGCATAACAAACAGTTCCAATCCCTCCAGCGGCAACAATAGGTGATAACTATGACCAAAGAGGATGTCGCTACCCGGGAGGTCCGCCCGACAAAGCGTGAAGTGCTTCTGAATGCCAAGGAAAAAGACATCTCTTCCTGGGAAGGGACCTTGAGGCTGCCCTCCGCAACAAGGATGGAGTGCTAGAAGCTCTTGTCCATCAAATGCACCAAGGATTTGGAGGACAGGCACAAGGCGGATCTTGACACGCTCACCCTTGACTCTGCTACTCAGCAGAAGAAGATTGACGATGAACTTGCCGCTGCATCTACTGCCAAGGCTGATCTTGATCAACAAGTGGCCAAGCTGACTGAGCACCTTGCCGGGAGTGCCAAGGAGATCGTGGCTCTCAAAGAGGAAATGCAGAAAGCAGAAATCCTTCTGAAGGAGGTGCAATCGCAGCTTTCCTCCAAGAGTCAGGACCTCGATGGTGCCAACGACGCCATTACTAATATGAAGGCAAGGCTTGATACCTTAGAGAGTGGGACTGAGTCTGCCAGGGCTCATGAGTAGCAGTTGATGAAGGACTTGGATAATGCGAGGGCCCTCCGGAAAGACGTGGAGGACAAATTGCAGAACCAAGTTGAGCGGCGTGATCTCCGGATCAAGAGTTTAGTTGATATCGCTGAGCGCCTCACTGCCTAGATCTTGAAGATGGACATGAAGAGCTAGGCCTTCTCTGTCAACAGCCATGAAGTCCCAAGCGTGAAGCTGACGCTCTTCTTTGAAGGCTTGATCTGGGCTAAAGACGTATGAAGACGAAAGGGCCACTTGTTTCGCAAACGAATCCCAGAAGCTTGCCCGTGACAATCTCTTCATGGTTTTGAGCAACCTTGCTTATCGCCACCCAGATCTCGACGGTGCCGATGGCTTAAGGAGGCTACCGCTGGGTGCCGATGTTTCTGTTACTGAGGAGAAAAATGGTCCCTTTGCTAACAAAATTCTTTCCGTCCCCAGGGTTCCCGGAGGCGAACAAGCTCATCCTTAAACCATTTTCATTGCCATGGTGCCCTGCAAAAATAATAATCATGTGTTATGTGCTTAAGCCCCTTAATATTTCTGATTTCGCACTTGCTGAACTGATGTTTTAATTATGTCAACTCACGCTACCCCTCTTTGGTTTACCCATTGATGTTCTTATGGTTAGTTTCTTTTGCATACTTCAGTCGCCCGCTAGTAGCATACTGCCGCGATTGCTGTGAGGGATAGGTCCTTAGCATTTAGCTGGCAATAATATGCCCGACAGGTTTTTCCTTATCTTCTTTCGACGCAGCCGCCCACCTTGTTGAGCAGGCTCAAAACAAAGTAGGGGTGCAGTCAAATACAACAAGGTACCATCGTATGAAATGGCTTGTCATATGAAACTCCTAGGGGTCCAAGGGATAACGACGCAAAAACTCTAAAGAAAAAGTCATTGAGCGTGTTAACTTAGCTTTCGTTCATGCTCCTCTTTTTCGCCGGTCGTACATTTTGTAAAGCACAATACTTTCTTCTCCACTTCCAATCGTTCCTCCCATTCGGGTATCCACCCTTGTTATGAAAAAAGAATAGCGAACGAGAAGGCGCACAAGGGATAGACTTGGTGGTTCATTAGTTATGCGCCCGTCCCTGACAAGAGCCAGTGGGGCTTATTTAAATGCTTGCAGCTGACGAGGTATGATAGAAAAGAAGGGTCGGCTCCTCTCTCCCCTTCCTCATATTTGTAAATGATCCCATGATAGTTTGGTACAAAAGGCCATGCAGACGTGAAAAACCTTTTGCCAGAGCACGCCTGCCGAGGCATTGATCAGCGGATTCGCACCAACATTTCACTCAGGATTCACCCTTAGCGAGATAAATGCTGCACTGAGTTCCACGTGGGCTCATCGATGATGACGATGCCACTGTGCATGGCTCTACCATTAACGAGTGGGAAGAGAAGAAGGGGCCGTCCGCGTACCATTCCTCTCCTTTCCCCATACGACACCTTTCGGCACCGGATATCTCTGGCATGAGTTTGCAAAGATTGCAAAAAGAGGCAACATCGCCGCCCGTCTTGCTTTTGTTCTTGGATGTAGGTAGCGGGGCGGGTACGCCACTCGAGCTGCCCCAGACGTCGCATCTCACATTGCCTTCCGCCCCCATCACTGTTGCAGTCATAGTGGTGATGGACGATAGAATCTGTACGGGACAAAGCAAAGAAACAATGTCGTCCTTCCTCTCTGTAGTCGCTGACGAAGAGGGGATTCCTGGAGATGATGATGTAGCCTAACGCGTTGTCCACAACATCAGATTCGCGCACACGCTGCCCCTACCTAGCCCGCCAAAGATGTCATGGTGGAACACGATCGCCTACGGGGCCATCAGCCCCTTGTGGTTTGGCAAGGACGACGGTCACAATGCACAAAGAGCAGAAGTCATGAAACAGCACAACAGAGGTGACGCTAGTGGTTTTTACCTAGGTTCTGGCTGCTGTGAAGCATAAAACCCTACTCCTGCTTTGGTGGATTGAGGGAAGGACCACAATGAACACTCAACGCTCAAGCCTGACAAGGTCGCCTCGGGGAGAGCAGCAACGCGCGTATGAGTGTATAAGGGTCTGAATCCTTTTTTAGGTTGCCATGGCGCTGCTTTTATAGGCTAAGGGGTAACCATAGTGGCAAAACAGCCATTAGCTAGTGATTAGATAGCTAACAGTGCTATCTTACCAAACTCTGGCAGTTAGGACAAAGTGCATTAAATGCACTGCTAGGTGTCACGCTGAGGGTGCAGCCCGGCAAGCCTGCCGCACCGCTTAATCATCTTCTACCTGTCTACTTGACACACCTCTAGACGAGTGTCATAGGGGTAATCTTCCTTCCAAATGGCTGCCACGAGCCAAATGACGACCACTTAATCGCTTGGGGGCTTGACACTGCACTAATAGATGACTTGCATCGCGGTGCGGTGGAGCAGTGAGGTCTTAGCGGGGAGATTTGCCTTTAGCGGTCTCGGCATGCCTGCCGGGGAAATCTTGGATTCGTCATTGGGGAGGCCTCGACCAGACCAGGCTCACCTGCCCGGCAGGGGAGGCTTTCCCTTAGTGATATCTTGTTGTCTTGGCTTACCTTGGTCTTCTTGATCCGCCCTTTGATCTCTCAAAGAGCTTCTTATCGGGCTTGGTATTGACTTGTATGCTTGGTGAAGCTTGGTTCCTTTGCCATCATGGTTTGGCTTCCAGGGTCGGAGGCTCACTATCCATGCACCAGTCACGGGAAACATACACCCCTGTTTGTGTACCCCGACAAATGGATTTTGGAGTCATATGATTATGAACCATCTAACACTTGCAACTTTCATCCAAATACTGAAGTGAACTAAAATATTATTCATGGGACATAAAGAACGAGCAACAAAAATAATTGGAAATATGCATATTGATGTAGTAGTCCAATAAGTATTGGTTCTAAAAAAAGTATTGTTTCTAGTAGTGGATTTATCTATCTTCAAGGATGACTCAAGTAGATATTTATATTTAAATTGAGACGTAAATCTGGATCTTTTGAAATGTTTCAACTTTTTTCTAGAATGAAGTAAAAATTATTGTAAAAACATAATTGTGTTTCTACAATTGGATTGCAGAAAAGAATATTTGAGTTACAAATTTAGCGAATGTTTGATGAGCTATAAATTCTTTTATAGCTTGCACCTCCCAGAGACACCACTAAAAGTAGAGTGTTTTGAGCAGATGTAATCAAGCTATGTATGCCATGCTGAGATCAGAGATGACATTGATTGTTTCACCAATATACTTTAATGTGATGCTTTAGAGACTATAACTTTTACACTAAAAAGAGCACCATTTTTTTGACGTAAGTGCTACTTTATAGGTTACACCAAATGGTTGGGTATTCCTCTATCACTACGCTAAGGCAAAAGGTTTTTGTCACAAAGTGCGGAAATTTTGAAGAAATTTTTTTATGCAAAAGAGTGAGTGGGAGGATAGTGCAACTCAACGAGATTACAGAATCTTCATGATCAAGTCAAAGAAAAGAAACGCTAGAAGTGGTTCTTAAATTTCTTACCATGACTGGTACAGAAGCCTCGACATAGAATATATAGACTTTGGTGGAACATGCAACTGAACTATATAGGTTGGAAAATTTGTACAAACCTTTCTAGTGCATAGATGAAATATTGATGAACAAACATTGAAGCTATATTTACAAGAGAAGCATTGATGGGCCCTGACTTTGGAATTGGCTATATGCCAAAATAATTTGAAATAGTATCCGTACACATAATTCAAGTTTAGAACTTGATGGATCCTCTAAAAGACTTAAAGTCTAAAGTGCAGTGATGGATCTATAAATTCACAAAGATAAAAATGTCTTATAGTGCTTGACTTGTTGCAAATAGTGTATGACAAGACCAAAGAGTTGATTATGACGCGATTGTCTCATCATAATAAAAACTTAAAGTCATATTATTACTAAGCATTTCAGTTATGAGATATAATAGATGGATGTCAAAATGGTTCCTATGAGATGGAAATAGAAGCAGGGTTGTATGTTTGATACAATCCAAGGTAATTTTCTCGATCTAGAGGATACTAGTGAGTGTGCAAACTTCAAGAGATCCAGTAATGATCTGAAGCAAGCATAGTGGAGTTGGAATCTTTGTTTTTACAAATTGATCGAATTTCATCGATAGAAACAAAGATGCTTGTATTTACAAGAAAGTAAGTGGGAGCATGATAATATTTCTAAACACTATGTGTGCATGACACATTGTTGATTGGAAATTATGTAAATTTCTTGACACGAATTAAGACTTTATCAAAACTAGTTTTTAGTAAAGTACTTAGGCAAAATAGTCCTTGGATTAAGCATTGTAATCTATGGAGATAGTAGTGTCTAATCAGGGATTAGCGAAAATATATATTGACAAAGTACTAAAGCAATTTAGTATGAAAAATGTCAAGAAGAGTTTCTTGTCAAAGTCAAATGGAAGGAGTTCAGTGAGAATCGGTATCTTGAAATACTGATGAGTGAAATACATGATTTCAACCACACATGTGTTAATTCCATGGTATGTAAATAACCAGATATGTCCCACTATCCAAGTAAATTGTGAGTAAATTTACCGGAATGGCCAAATTGTTGACTATAGGACAACAAGGAAAATATCATTAAAAGTACTAATGACATGTTTCTCGCATACGAAGAAAATGAAGAGATTATTGTAAGGAGTTACATCAATACATGCTTGATGTAAGGAGTACATCGACAAAAACTTCATTCGATGCTCCAAGCGAATTCCAATATCAATTAAATGATTTATGGTGGCACTATAAGTTGGAATTGGTCCAAGAGAGTTACTGTGGTGAATTCTATAAACAAAAGGTGAGTATATTATGACTTTAGAAGCAACAGTAGAGGGTGACGAATCAAAGGTTCATTTATGAACTTGGAATGGTTTCTAGACGATTGTGAAAATGGAACAATGTTCTCGATAGTGGTTCTATAGCTCAAATCTAAGGAATCAAAGGTCCCCTAGTGATTCAATACGTACAAAGCCAGTTTCACACAGATTATGAATTTATGTGAAAGCATGATAGATGCATTGAAATGCGAATGATATATACAAATCTGAAGATTGTCAGATTCGATAGGACGAAGTCTATACCACAAGCAAAGCATGGACTAACACTGGATTGCCATTGGTGTAAAAGTTAAAAGTGCTAACTAGAATACTGCATCTAGTGCAAGTGGGAGACTGTTGGAAATATGCCCTAGACGCAATAATCATGTATTATTATATTTCCATATTCATAGTTAAGTGTTTATATTTCATGTTATAACTGCTATGATCCTGAAATCTACGATTCAGTGGAAAACCCATATGCACGTGTGAAATGATAAACGGATAAAATAAAAGTTCCTAATCTTGCCTCTATGACTAGCTCAAGTGTTGTTGGTGATCATGTTTTCTAAATCTTAGGATAAATGTAACGATAGTCCTAAAAAACATTGAGATTATTGCGTTGGGAGAACAATCGTATTGAATCAACACAAACTTGTTTGTTATGAATTGAGATAATGTTCTCTTTATTCAATTGTAATAACATGGAGTGTTAATATGAGATTTTGCTCCTTAGACCATGAGAGTATTGTGGTCACTTCTTACCATACGGTGAGCTTTGGGTTTTCTCAAACGTCACATGTAACATGGTGATCATAACGATAACTTGCAGGTTCATCGGAAATTTTGACAAGTGGCCGGATAGTTCAAGAGTGGGATTTGCTCCATCGACAATGGAGAGATATTTTTAAGGACCTTTCGGTGTGACGGCATCAATCATCATCTGGGAAGACACAAGTGACTTCATCAGGAGGATGCCTGAACACAATAGTGAGAAAGGAGAACAAAATCGTAACGAGGATTTCGGTATAGTGAGCATGGTGATGACTCAAGAGGATACCGATGCATCCTGGGTTTTGTGAAGTATCATGAAGCAAAGGGAACATCACATGATAACCAAATGTTCACTCGAATATCATTCATGTGCTCATAGGGATCGATATGGACGTCCATGGTCCCGCTATCGATTATTAAACGAACGGTTTCGTTCATGTCTATGATTACCGAACCTCTGGGGCCACAAGTTTAATGCAATCATGATATGCTGAGCGTTAGTAGGGCATGAGTCATGAGAATATATTTGTGGACTTATTTCATGAATATTCAGAATAGTCCCGTGAGGATCCAAAAGCGTTTCGGGGTCAGCGGAAGGGTTTCAGTGAGTATCGGGTAGTACCGGGTATTATCGATAAATAATATATAGGTAGAAAAAGTTTCTGGAGATGTTAAAAAATATTTAAAATGGTCTAGAAGTATTTAGAACATTTTATATTTAATTTAAATATCAGCAGGCCTAAAAAGGCCAAGAGGTGGAAGAAAACTTGGGCCAAAAAGGCTGAAGTCGGAAAGTGCCTCCCTCCCCTAAGGAAGGGGGCCGAATAGGAGTGGGGGAGGATTCCAACTCCTCCTCCCCTTTGGCCAGTGCCCCATGGAGGAAACCCCTCCTTCGTGGAAGCCCTGCCTCTCCCCTCTAAGCCATATATACTTGAGGATTTGGCCCTTTTTGTTAGGGAACGTAGCATGCAATTTCAAAAAAAAAATCCTACGATCACGCAAGATATATCTAGGAGATGCATAGCAATGAGAGGGGGAGAATGTGTCCACGTACCCTCGTAGACCGAAAACGGAAGCATTAGGTTAACGCGGTTGATGTAGTCAAACGTCTTCATGATCCAACTGATCTAGCACCGAACGTACAACACCTCCGAGTTCAACACACATTCAGCTCGATGATGTCCCTCGAACTCTTGATCTAGCAGAGGGTCGAGGGGGAGTTTTGTCAGCACGACGGCGTGATGACGGTGATGGTGATGTGATCCGTGCAGGGATTTGCCTAAGCACTATCACGCTATGATCGGAGGTGTAAACTGTGGAGGGGGACGCTAAGAGACCAATTGATGTGTCTTTGGTGTGGCCCCCGCCCCCGTATATAAAGGAGGGGAGGAGGAGGCCGGCGGCCAGGAGGAGCGCGCCATGGGGGGAGTCCTACTAGGACTCCACTCCTAGTAGGATCCCCCCACCTTTTTCCATTTTTCTGGAGTAGCAAAGGGGGAAATAGAGAGGGGGTATGAGAGGGAAGGGGGGGCGCCCCCACCCCTCATCCAATTTGGATT
>NC_041391.1:338998172-339044278 GCF_002162155.2 Triticum dicoccoides | reverse complement strand
AAACCATTCCAGTGTCCGAATATAACCTTCCAATATATCAATCTTTACCTCTCGACCATTTCGGGACTCCTCGTCATGTCCGTGATCTCATCCAGGACTCCGAATAAAACTTCGGTCACCATAACACATAACTCATAATACAAATCGTCATCGAACATTAAGCATGCGGACCCTATGGGTTCAAGAACTATGTAGACATGATTGACACACATCTATGATCAATAACCAATAGCGGAACCTGGATGCTCATATTGGTTCCTACATATTCTACGAAGATCTTTATCGGTCAAACCCCATAACAACATACGTTGTTCCCTTTGTCATCGGTATGTTACTTGCCCGAGATTCGATCGTCGGTATGTGCATACCTATTTCAATCTCGTTACTGGCAAGTCTCTTTACTCGTTCCATAGTACATCATCCCGTAACTAACTCATTAGTCACACTGCTTGCAACGTTTATAGTGATGAGCATTATCGAGAGGGCCTAGAGATACCTCTCCAATACACGGAGTAACAAATCCTAATCTTGATCTATACCAACCCAACAAACACCTTCAGAGACACCTATAGAGCATCTTTATAATCACCCAATTACGTTGTGACGTTTGATAGCACACAAAGTGTTCCTCTGGTATTCGGGAGTTGCATAATCTCATAGTTAGAGGAACATGTACAAGGCATGAAGAAAGCAATAGCAATAAAACTTAACGATAATTATGTTAAGCTAACGGATGGTCTTGTACATAACATCATTCTCTAATGATGTGATCCCGTTCATCAAATGAGAACACATGTCTATGGTCAGGAAACATAACTATCATTGATTAACGAGCTAGTTAAGTAGAGGCATACTAGGGACACTTTGTTTTGTCTATGTATTCACACATGTACTAAGTTTCCGGTAAATACAATTCTAGCATGAATAATAAATATTTATCATGATATAAGGAAATATAAATAACAACTTTATTATTGCCTCTAGGGCATATTTCCTTCAGTCTCCCACTTGCACTAGAGTCAATAGTCTAGATTACACAGTAATGATTCTAACACCCATGGAGTCTTGGTGCTGATCATGTTTTGCTCGTGGAAGAGGCTTAGTCAATGGGTGTGCAACATTCAGATCTGTATGTATCTTGCAAATTTCTATGTCTCTCTCCTTGACTTGATCGCGGATGGAGTTGAAGCGTCTCTTGATGTGTGTGGTTGTCTTATAAAATCAGGATTCCTTCGCCAAGGCAATTGCTCCAGTATTGTCACAAAAGATTTTCATTGGACTCGATGCACTAGGTATTACACCTAGATCGGATATGAACTCCTTCATCCAGACCCCTTCATTTGCTGCTTCCGAAGCACCTATGTACTCGGCTTCACACATAGATCCTGCCACGATGCTCTGCTTGGAACCGAACCAACTGGCAGCTCCACCATTCAATATAAATCCGGTTTGCGACTTAGAGTAATCTGGATCGGTGTCAAAGCTTGCATCAACGTAACCATTTACGACAAGCTGTTTGTCACCTCCATAAACAAGAAACATATCCTTAGTCCATTTCAGGTATTCTAGGATGTTCTTGACCGCTGTCCAGTGATCCACTCCTGGATTACTTTGGTACCTCCCTGCTAAACTTATAGCAAGGCACACATCAGGTCTGGTACATAGCATTGCATACATGATAGAACATATGGCTGAGGCATAGGGAATGACTTTCATTTTTTCTCTATCTTCTGCAGTGTTTGGGCATTGAGTCCGACTCAACTTCACACCGTGTAACACAGGCAAGAACCCTTTCTTTGACTGATCCATTTTGAACTTCTTCAAAACTTTATCAAGGTATGTGCTTTGTGAAAGTCCAATTAAGCGTCTTGATCTATCTCTATAGATGTTGATGCCCAATATATAAGAAGCTTCATCGAGGTCTTTCATTGGAAAATTCTTATTCAAGTATCTTTTTATGATATCTAGAAATCTTGTATTATTTCCAATCAACAATATGTCATCCACATATAATATTATAAATGCTACAGAGCTCCCACTCACTTTCTTGTAAATACAGGCTTCTCCAAAAGTCTGTATAAAACCATATGCTTTGATCACATTATCAAAGCATATATTCCAACTCTGAGAGGCTTGGACCAGTCCATAAATGGATCGCTGGAGCTTGCACACTTTGTTATCACCTTTTGTATTGACAAAACCTTCTGGTTGCATCATATGCAACTCTTCTTTGAGAAATCCATTAAGGAATGCAGTTTTGAGATCCATTTGCCAAATTTCATAATCATAAAACGTGGCAATTGCTAACATGATTCGGACAGACTTAAGCATCGCTACGGGTGAGAAGGTCTCATCGTAGTCAACTCCTTGAACTTGTCGAAAACCTTTCGTAACAAGTCGAGCTTTGTAGATAGTAAAATTACCGTCAGCGTCAGTATTCTTCTTGAAGATCCATTTATTTTCTATGGCTTGCCGATCATCGGGCAAGTCCACCAAAGTCCACACTTTGTTCTCATACATGGATCCCATCTCAGATTTCATGTCCTCAAGCCATTCCGCAGAACCTGGGCTCACCATTACTTCCTCATAGTTCGTAGGTTCATCATAGTCTAGTAACATGACTTCCGGAATAGGATTACCGTACCACTCCGGTGCAGACTGTACTCTTGTTGACCTACGAGGTTTGGTAGTAACTTGATCTAAAGTTTCATGATCATCATCATTAGCTTCTTATAATTGGTGTAAGAATCACCAGAACTGATTCCTGTGATGAACTACTTTCTAATTCGGGAGAAGGTACAATTACCTCATCAAGTTCTACTTTCCTCCCACTCATTTCTTTCAAAAGAAACTCCTTCTCTAGAAAGGATCCATTCTTAGCAACGAATATCTTGCCTTTGGATCTGTGATAGAAGGTATACCCAACAGTTTCTTTTGGGTATCCTATGAAGACGCATTTCTCCGATTTGGGTTCGAGCTTATCAGGTTGAAGCTTTTTCACATAACCATCGCAGCCCCAAACTTCAAGAAACGACAGCTTAGGTTTCTTGCCAAACCACATTTCATATGGTGTCGTCTCAACGGATTTACATGGTGCCCTATTTAACTTGAATGCAGCCGTCTCTAAAGCATAACCCCAAAATGATAGCGGTAAATCAGTAAGAGACATCATAGACCGCACCATATCTAATAAAGTACGGTTATGACATTCGGACACACCATTACGCTGTGGTGTTCCAGGTGGCGTGAGTTGTGAAACTATTCCACATTGTTTCAAATGAAGACCAAACTCGTAACACAAATATTCACCTCCACGATGAGATCGTAGAAACTTTATTTTCTTGTTACGATGATTTTCCGCTTCACTCTGAAATTCTTTGAACTTTTCAAATGTTTCAAACTTATGTTTCATTAAGTAGATATACCCATATCTACTCAAATCATTTGTGAAGGTCAGAAAATAACGATACCCGCCGCGAGCCTCAACACTCATCGGACTGCATACATCGGTATGTATTATTTCCAATAAGTCAGTGGCTCGCTCCATTGTTCCGTAGAACGGAGTCTCAGTCATCTTGCCCATGAGGCATGGTTCGCAAGCATCAATAGATTCATAATCAAGAGATTCCAAAAGCCCATCAACATGGAGTTTCTTCATGCATTTTACTCCAAATATGACCTAAACGGCAGTGCCACAAATAAGTTGCACTATCATTACTAACTTTGCATCTTTTGGCTTCAATATTATGAACATGTATATCACTACAATCGAGATTCAACAAAAATAGACCACTCATCAAGGGTGCATGACCATAAAAGATATTAATCATATAAATAGAACAACCATTATTCTCTGATTTAAATGAATAACCGTCTCACATCAAACAAGATCCATATATAATGTGCATGCTCAACGCTGGCACCAAATAACAATTATTTAGGTCGAAATCTAATCCCGAAGGAAGATGTAGAGGTAGCGTGCCGACGGTGATCACATTGACCTTGGAACCATTTCCGACGCGCATCGTCATCTCGTCCTTAGCCAATCTTTGTTTAATCCATAGCCCCTGTTTCGAGTTGCAAATATGAGCAACTGAACTAGTATCAAATACCCAGGCGCTACTACGAGCATTAGTAAGGTACACATAAATAACATGTATATCTAATATACCTTTCACTTTGCCATCCTTATTATCCGCCAAATACTTGGGGCGGTTCCGCTTCCAGTGACTAGTCCCTTTGAAGTAGAATCACTTAGTTTCCGGCTTAGGTCCAGACTTGGGTTTCTTCCCGGGAGTAGCAACTTGCTTGCTATTCTTCTTGAAGTTCCCCTTCTTCCCTTTGCCCTTTTTCTTGAAAGTAGTGGTCTTGTTAACCATCAACACTTGAAGCTCCTTCTTGTTTGCAACCTCTACAGCCTTTAGCATTGCGAAGAGCTCAGAAATTGCCTTTTACATCCCTTGCATATTATAGTTCATCATCAGTCGTTGCTTTTCTTTCTGTTACTTCGAAAGTAGCTGCTTCAGCTTCAGCCACATGAATTCTCGATATTCCTTTTTATTTCTCATCAAACGATAAGCCTTTATAACTTTTCCATCCAGTTGCCTTTATAACTATCATCAGGAAGATTAACTCCCAGCTGAGTCAAGTGGTTATAGTACCCAGACATTACGAGTATGTGTTCACTGATAGAACTATTCTCATCCATCTTGCAGCTATAGAACTCATCGGAGACTTCATGTCTCTCCACTCGGGCATTTGCTTGAAATATTAACTTCAACTCTTGGAACATCTCATGTGCTCCATGACGTTTAAAATGTCTTTGAAGTCCCGATTCTAAGCCGTAAAGCATGGCACACTGAACTATCGAGTAGTCATCAGATCGAGCTTGCCAGACGTTCATAACACCAACATCTGCTACTGCAACAGGCCTTGCACCTAGCGGTACTTCAAGACGTAATTCTTTTGTGCAGCAATGAGGATAATCCTCAAGTTACGGACCCAGTCCGTGTAGTTGCTACCATCATCTTTCAACTTAGCTTTCTCTAGGAACGCGTTAAAATTCAAGGGAACGGTAGCACGAGCCATTGATCTACAACAACATAGATATGCAAAAAACTATCAGGACTAAGTTCATGATAAATTAAAGTTCAGTTAATCATATTACTAAAGAACTCCCACTTAGATAGACATCCCTCTAGTCATCTAAATGATCACGTCATCCATATCAACTAAACCATGTCCGATCATCACGTGAGATGGAGTAGTTTTCAATGGTGAACATCTCTATGTTGATCATATCTACTATATGATTCATGTTCGACCTTTCGGTCTCAGTGTTCCGAGGCCATATCTGCATATGCTAGGCTCGTCAAGTTTAACCTGAGTATTCTGCACATGCAAAACTGTCTTGCACCCGTTGTATGTGAATGTAGAGCTTCTCACACCCGATCATCATGTGGTGTCTCGGCACGATGAACTGTAGCAATGGTGCATACTCAAGGAGAACACTTATACCTTGAAATTTAGTGAGGGATCATCTTATAATGCTACCGTCGTACTAAGCAAAATAAGATGCATAAAAGATAAACATCACATGCAATCAAAATTTGTGACATGATATGGCCATCATCATCTTGTGCCTTTGATATCCATCTCCAAAGCACCGTCATGATCTCCATTGTCACTGGCTTGACACCTTGATCTCTATAGTAGCATCGTTGTCATCTCGTCAACTATTGCTTTTATGACTATCACTACCGCTTAGTGATAAAGTAAAGCAATTACATGGCGATTGCATTTCATACAATAAAGCGACAACCATATGGCTCCTTCCCGTTGCCGATAACTTGTTACAAAACATGATCATCTCATACAACAATTTATAACACATCTTGTCTTGACCATATCACATCACAACATGCCCTCCAAAAACAAGTTAGACATCCTCTACTTTGTTGTTGAAAGTTTTACGTGGCTTCTACAGGCTTCTAGCAAGAACCGTTCTTACCTACGCATCAAAACCACAACGATTTTTCGTCAAGTGTGTTGTTTTAACCTTCAACAAGGACTGGACGTAGTCAAACTCGATTCAACTAAAGTTGGAGAAACAGACACTCGCGAGCCACCTGTGTGCAAAGCATGTCGGCAGAACCGGTCTCATGAACGTGGTCATGTAATGTTGGTGCGGGCCGCTTCATCCAACAATACCGCCGAATCAAAGTAAGACATTGGTGCTAAGCAGTATGACCATTATCGCCCAAAACTCTTTGTGTTCTACTCATGCATACCATCGACGCATAGACTTGGCTCGGATGCCACTGTTGGGGAATGTAGCATGCAATTTCAAAAAATTCCCGATGACCACGCAAGATCTATCTAGGAGATGCATAGCAACGAGAGGGGGAGAGCGTGTCCATGTACCCTCGTAGAGCGAAAGCGGAAGCGTTAGGTTAACGTGGTTGATGTAGTCGAACGTCTTCACGATCGAACCGATCTAGCACTGAACGTACGGCACCTCCGAATTTAGCACACGTTCAGCTCGATGATGTCCCTCGAACTCTTGATCCAGCAGAGGGTCAAGGGAGAGTTTCGTCAGCACGATGGCGTGATGACGGTGATGGTGATGTGATCCGTGTAGGGCTTCGCATAAGCACTACGATGCTATGACTGGAGGTGTAAACTGTGGAGGGGGGCACTGCACACGGCTAAGAGAACAAATGATGTGTCTTTCGGTTGCCCCCTGCCCACGTATGTAAAGGAGGGGAGGAGGAGGCCGGCGGCCAGGAGGGGCACGCCATGGGGGGAGTCCTACTAGGACTCCGCTCCTAGTAGGATCCCCCCACCTTTTTACTTTTTTCCGGAGTAGCAAAGGGGAGAATAGAGAGGGGGTAGGAGAGGGAAAGGGGGGGGGGGGGCGCCCCCACCCCTTGTCCAATTCGGATTGGCAAGGGGGAGGACACCTCCTATGGCTGGCCCTCTCTTCTCCACTAAGGCCCATGTTGGTCCATTACTTTCCTGGGGGGTTCCGGTAACCTCCCGGTACTCCGGAATTTATCCGAAAATTCCTGAAACCATTTAGGTGTCTGAATATAACCTTACAATACATCAATCTTTACCTCTCAACCATTTCGAGACTCCTCGTCATGTCCTGATCTCATCCGGGACTCCAAACAAAACTTTGGTCACCATAACACATAACTCATAATACAAATCGTCATCGAACGTTAAGCATGCGGACCCTACAGGTTCGACAACTATGTAGACATGATCAACAAACATCTCCAATCAATAACCAATAGCAGAACCTGGATGCTCATATTGGTTCCTACATATTCTACGAAGATCTTTATCGGTCAAAACCGCATAACAACATACGTTGTTCCCTTTGTCATCGGTATGTTACTTGCCCGAGATTCGATTGTCGCTATCTTCATACCTAGTTCAATCTCGTTACTGGCAAGTCTCTTTACTCGTCCCGTAATGTATCATCCCATAACTAACTCATTAGTCACATTTCTTGCAAGGCTTATAGTGATGAGCATTACCGAGAGGGCCCAGAGATACCTCTCCGATACACAAAGTGACAAATCCTAATCTTGATCTATGCCAACCCAACAAACACCTTCGTAGACACCTGTAGAGCATATTTATAATCACCCAGTTACGTTGTGATGTTTTATAGCACACAAGGTGTTCCTCTGGTATTCGGGAGTTGCATAATCTCATAGTCACAGGAATATGTATAAGTCATGAAGAAAGAAATATCAATAAAACTGAATGATCATTATGCTAAGCTAACGGATGGGTCTGTTCATCACATCATTCTCTAATGATGTGATCCCGTTCATCAAATGACAACACATGTCTATGGTCAGGAAACATAACCATCTTTGATTAACGAGCTAGTTAAGTAGAGGCATACTAGGGACACTTTGTTTTGTCTATGTATTCACACATGAACTAAGTTTACGGTTAATACAATTCTAGCATGAATAATAAAAATTTATCATGATATAAGGAAATATAAATAACAACTTTATTATTGCCTCTAGGGCATATTTCCTTCAGTCTCCCACTTGCACTAGAGTCAATATTCTAGATTACACAGTAATGATTCTAACACCCATGGAGTCTTGGTGCTGATCATGTTTTGCCCGTGGAAGAGGCTTAGTCAAGGGTGTGCAACATTCAGATCCGTATGTATATTGCAAATTTCCATGTCTCCCTCCTTGACTTGTTCGCGGATGGAGTTGAAGTGTCTCTTGATGTGTGTGGTTCTCTTGTAAAATCTGGATTCCTTCGCCAAGGCAATTGCTCCAATATTGTCACAAAAGATTTTCATTGGACCCTATGCACTAGGAATTACAACTAGATTGGATATGAACTCCTTCATCTAGACTCCTTCATTTGCTGCTTCCGAAGCAGCTATGTACTCCACTTCACATGTAGATCCTGACACGACGCTCTTCTTGAAACTGCACCAACTGACAGCTCCACCATTCAATATAAATATTTATCCGTTTTGCGTCTTAGAGTCATCCGGATTAGTGTCAAAGCTTGCATCAATGTAACCATTTACGACAAGCTCTTTGTCACCTCCATAAACGAGAAACATATCCTTAGTCCTTCTCAGGTATTTTAGGATGTTCTTCACCACTGTCCAGTGATCCACTCCTGGATTACTTTGATACCTCCCTGCTAAACTTATAGCAAGGCACACATCAGGTCTGGTACACAACATTGTATACATGATAGAACCTATGGCTGAGGAATGGGGAATGACTTTCATTTTCTCTCTATCTTCTACAGTGGTCGGGCATTGACTCTGACTGAACTTCACACATTGTAACACAGGCAAGAACCCTTTCTTTGACTGAAACATTTTGAACTTCTTCAGCCAAGGTATGTGCTTTGTGAAAGTCCAATTAAACATCTCGATCTATATCTATAGATCTTGATGCCCAATATATAAGCAGCTTCACCGAGGTCTTTCATTGAAAAATGCTTATTCAAGTATCCTTTTATGCTATCCAGAAATTCTGTATTATTTCCAATCAACAATATGTCATCCACATATAATATTAGAAATGCTATAGAGATCCCACTCACTTTCTTGTAAATACATGCTACTCCAAAAGTCTGTATAAAACCATATGCTTTGTTCACATTATCAAAGCGTATATTCCAACACTGAGAGGCTTGCACCAGTCCATAAATGGATCGTTGGAGCCTACACACTTTGTTATCACCTTTTGGATCGACAAAACCTTATGGTTGCATCATATACAACTCTTCTTTAAGAAATCCATTAAGGAATGCAGTTTTGACATCCATTTGCCAAATTTCATAATCATAAAACGCGACAATTGGTAACATAATTCGGACAGACTTAAGCATCGCTACGGGTGAGAAGGTCTCATCGTAGTCAACTCCTTGAACTTGTGGAAAACCTTTCACAACAAGTTGAGCTTTGTAGATAGTTGTAATGCCCCGGATTCGATGCGCCAGGTGTCACCCGCCGCCAAGCGCCGCCCGCCGGAGCGCGCACCTCCTCGTCGCCCCGCCACCGCCGGCTGGCTCCGCCGCCACCGAGCCTCAGGCCAGCTCCGCCGCCCCTCCTCTACATCTCCCAGCCTCTCCCTAACCTCTCACCTCTTCCCTGGAGTGCTCCTCGCCGCCGCCGCCGCCATGGAGTTCGTCGCCGGCTCCCTGCTGCCGCCCTGCTCCGGCGACGGATCCGGCCCCCACCGCCCGGATCCATCCATCCCCGACGGGATCCGCCTCCCTCCATCATCGGAGACGCGCCAAGCCGCCGTCGTCGTCCCTCTCCGCGCGGAGGAGCGCCACTGCCCGCTCGACCCTGCCGGCGCCTGTTGACCGCGTCAACCCCGCGTGGGCCGGCTTTACACGCCAAAGCCCAGCCCAGCTCCAGTCGGACCAATTGACCTCCTCCACCAACCGGGCCAAGGCCCGCTAGTTGAGAACCCGCGAATCCCGCCCCGTGTATCATTTAGTTATCCCGCGCTCGGACTTTTTTATTTTTTGCTAAGTCTGGGAAAATCTTCAACATGTGTGCATCTTTGATTGCTCGTAACGTTTTACCTGAAGCTCCGTTTGGAGTGTTTAATATAACAAAACATTCACTGGGAGATGCTCTTCATTTCATTCCATTGTGACGTGCTTGTTTGAGTTAGTCTTGATGCCCTAATCATCATTGCAAGAGTGCTATATGCTGTTAACTGCTGTCTGTTATCAGACTTGCTGTTTTGTCTTTTTCATTGCATTTTGTGTGTGCATCCTATGAGCTTGATGTCTACATGAATTTTGATCTACATCTTTCCATACCAACGGTGGTGCAATCCATGTATTTTTGTGAGTTTTTTAGTGAGTGCATCAAGCTCGTGAAGTAGGGTACTTGCTGTTACTGTTTTGCTAGGCTGAATCTGTTATATCATGATGCTATGTAAACCTGCTGCTACAAGTCATTCTATGCATAATATGGAGATGATCACTAAGGATGCTTTGTTGTAAATGTCATGCTCTATCCATAAATGACCCTGGTTGCATCTAGAGCCTGATGTAGCTTGTTGTAACCTTGCTCTCAAATTGCTAAATAATGTTGCTGTCAGCCTGTTAAACATTAAGTTCAGTTTTGCCATGTGCTTTGCTAGTGATCCAGCCGTCCTATGACCATGCTATTGCCATTTTTAGCTTCATAATTATGCCTTATTACCGTCAGTCATCTTGTCATACCATGTATTGCTCTGTGGTGAGAGTTAAAAGTTCACCAACATGCCTACTTATCATTGTTCCTGCCATGTTTGAATCTGTCATATCATTTGCCATGTTTGCATGGATGCTACCATCTTTTCTGTTGATCTTTGGAATAAGTTCATTAAGGGAGTTTTGTTCTTTGTCTTTAGTGTTATCATGCCATGCTTTTGTTTTCCATGTTAAGTTCTTGTAACCTGTGGTTTGATAGCTCTTAACATTGCAACTTGATGTTATTTCTGCTAAGTTTGTAAACTGTTATTAGTTGCAATCTTGCCATGTCCTTTTGAGCATGTTATATTGTTTTCTTGGTTTAGCTCAGTGTTCATATTTTGTCATGCTTTACCTATACTTCATGCCCATGCCTTTTGTTCTTATGTTGAGGTGCTGTAACATATTGTTTTGATGCTTGCTAGATGCCTAGTTGCTGTTTTGGACTGCTTGTCCTTTAAACTTGTTTCATGTGTATGTGTTGAACCGTTGCTCCGTTTTGAGTGTGCTCTATATGAAACTTGCTTGATTTTGCATGAAGTTTCATATTATCATGTTGCATCCATGTTTTGAGAGTGTTTGCTTGATGTTTGTATGCATTTTGCATCAATGCCATGTTTAACTTGTTTTGCTCATATCTTCTAGGTCGTAACTTCGAATTAAATGAACTTTATATGTAACTTGACTAGAATTTCGTGTAGATCATCTTGGTGCATCTTAACTTGCTGTTTAACAACTTGAACATAAGGTTTATTCAGATCTGTACCAATTTCGAAATTTGAATATGAGGACTTACCGGATTAGTTCTATGTTGTTTCCGGCCTCATTTAAACTTGCTTTCATGTGTTGCTCTTGTATGCATCATCTCTTGCCATGAGTAGATTCATGTAGCCTGTCATGCATCATACTTGGTTGAGCGTCATGCCATGTCTATGTGTTCTGTGTTTACCTTGTTGTTTGCTTCTTTCCGGTTGTGCTCCTTCTCGTTAGTTCCTGTTTCGTTGCGATCGTGAGGACTTGTTCATCTAAGCTTGGTTCGTCTTCCTAGCTTCATCTTCTTCATTGACTTGTTCTTCTTCCTAGCAGGATTTCAGGCAAGATGACCGCTACCCTGAATCTCACTACTATCATTGCTATGCTAGTTGCTTCGTTCTGTCGCTATGCTGCGCTACCTATCACTTGTTCTTCAAGCGTCCCAATTTGCCATGTCAGGCTCTAACCTTTTTCACCCTTCCTAGCAAACCGTTGTTTGGCTATGTTACCGCTTTTGCTCAGCCCCTCTTATAGCATTGTTAGTTGCAGGTGAAGTTGAAGTTTGCCCCATGATGGACAGGATGATGTTGGGATATCACAATATCTCTTATTTAATTAATGCATCTATATACTTGGTAAAGGGTGGAAGGCTCGGCCTTATGCCTGGTGTTTTGTTCCACTTTTGCCGCCCTAGTTTCCATCATACCGGTGTTATGTTCCTTGATTTTGCGTTCCTTACGCGGTTGTGTGATTTATGGGACCCCCTGGACAGTTCGCTTTGAATAAAACTCCTCCAGCAAGGCCCAACCTTGGTTTTAACATTTGCCTCACCTAGCCTTTTTCCCTTGGGAGTCGCGCTCCTCAGGGACATCTTATTTTACCCCCCCCCCGGGCCAGTGCTCCTCGGAGTGTTATTCCAAACTAGAGCACCGTGCGGGACCATACCTTGGCAACTTAGGTTACGTCGGTACCTGTACGCTTTGCTTATCCGGTGTGTCCTGAGAACGAGATATGTGCAGCTCCTATCGGGATTGTCGGCACATCGGGCGGCTTTGCTAGTTTTGTTTTACCGTTGTCGAAATTTCTTGTAAAGCGGGATTCCGAGACTGAGCGGGTCTTCCTGGGAGAAGGATTATCCTTCGTTGACCATGAGAGCTTGTGATGGGCTAAGTTGGGACACCCCTGCAGGGTATAAACTTTTGAGAGTCATGCCCGCGGTTATGTGGCAGATGGGAATTTGTTAATGTCTGGTTGTAGACAACTTGACACTTGACTTAAATTAAAATGCATCAACCGCGTGTGTAGCCGTGATGGTCTCTTTTCGGCGGAGTCCGGGAAGTGAACACGGTTTTGGGTTATGTATGAACGTAATTAGTTTCAGGATCACTTCTTGATCACTTCTAGCTTCTCGACCGTTCTGTTTGCTTCTCTTCTCGCTCTCATTTGCCTATGTTAGCCACCATATATGCTTAGTCTCTACTGCAACCTCACCACTTTACCCCTTCCTTACCCATTAAGCTTTGCTAGTCTTGATACCCATGGTAATGGGATTGTTGAGTCCTCGTGGCTCACAGATTACTACAACAATAGTTGCAGGTACAGGTTACGTGATGATCATGACGCGAGAGCGATGTTTGCTTGTTTTGGAGTTCTTCTTCTGCTTCTTTTTCGATCAGGGGATAGGTTCCAGGCCTAGCAGGGTGGATGTCGTTTGAGTTTCTGTTTGTGTTTCATCCGTAGTCAGATGGTGCTCTTATGTAAGATGATGTTGTATTCGTGTGGCATTGTATGCCTTTTGTATGTATCCCCATCTATTACGTAATGTTGATGTAATGATATCCACCTTGCAAAAGCGTATCAATATGCGGTTCTATCCTTGGTGGGACCTTCGAGTCTCTTTAGGATAGTATCGCATATTGGGCGTGACAAGTTGGTATCAGAGCCTCGACCGACCCTAGGAGCCCCCCTTGATTGATTGTGTAGTTTGGCCGTTGTCGAGTCTAGAAGATTTTTTTCTGAGTCTAGTTATATCAGAGAGTAGGAATTCTTTTTACTCCTCAGCCCCTTCGTCGCTCTGGTGAGGAATCTTGATGTAGGTGTTTGGAATTGCTCCTCTTCCCCTTCAAACTTTCTTTAGGATCACGCAGTTGGTTCTCTGATTGTTGTTCCTCAGCTCTTGGCATCCGGTGCATTTCTCGTCAAGGGGGTTCGACCCTCTTTGTTTTTGCAAATTCAATCCTCAGTTCCCTTTCAACGAAGTTGTTTCTCTGCCCTCAGTTGTCTTCTTTTCCCACCCGCCCAACCTTTTCTTCCCGGAGCCAGAGCCCCTAATCGAGTATCCATCCTACTTGTGTGAAGTCTTTGCTTTCTTTCCTCAATGATTTCAACCGGTTTTTTCTCTTCAAGATATTCGTCGGTTCCCCATTCCAAGTTGCCTTTGTTTTCCCGCCCTCCCACCCTCTTCTTCCCGGAGTCTGAGTCTCTTTTGACCATCAATTTCATTCGTACGGAGCCTCTTCAGTCTTCCCTCAATTATTTCAACCGGTGAATTCTCGCCTTGTTCGTCATTCTTCATCTCTTTTTCTTCTCCGGTGGATTCAATTCAAGCTTTTCGGGTTGATCATATTCTTTTCCTTGGATCAAGTGTTTCCCCTGCTCATTTGCCTCGCGCCAGTTTATCCGTCCGGAGTTCTCAAGACATCTCAGGAGATTTGTCTGTGTTTGAATTAATTCGAGGTTGTCACCTCATTCAAATATTTCAATTGTTCTGGTGCATCATCTATCTCTTCAACAATCCTTTTCAACGGTATTTTTCTCTTCAGTGGGCCCTAACCCACAGGTCTTTTCCCAGGATCTTACCTGACTCTTCTAATTTCCCAGAGCTATTCTCAAATTATTTTCGGAGTTTGACGTAAGAATGAATTTCATCAGTCAGATGCCATCTCCAAGGTCGCTTTCAAATTCTTTTCATCTTTGGTTCAACCCTTCCTCTTTTACATTCTACTGGAGTACCTCAGTAATTTTGGTGGTGTTTCGCGTCGTCATTTGAAGACCGAAGAAGAGTTTTCCTCTAAATCTTGCCCATTCTCTTTAAGATTCGCGGTTCTAGCTTCATATTATCCTCTCAAATTATTCCATTTGTCAGATATTCCTTTTCTTACCCATCCGGAGCATGTCAGAAGTTGTTTCCTGTTTCTTTCACCGGAGGCCATCATTCCAGTTATCGTTCTCTATTTATCCCGGCGCTTCGTTCAAATGTTCTTTAATCAGCTCGAGTTCTTCCAGTTCTCTTGTATCTAAATACCATCAAGCATATTTGTTCTTCTAGTTCTTTCCGGTGATTCATTCCCTTTCAGCAGTCATTTTCGAATTCTTACGGTGGTTCGTTCAAGATTCTTTTTCCATGATTATCATTTTAATCCATTCGTT
Source organism: Triticum dicoccoides (assembly GCF_002162155.2). Lineage (NCBI taxonomy): Eukaryota > Viridiplantae > Streptophyta > Magnoliopsida > Poales > Poaceae > Triticum > Triticum dicoccoides. The sequence continues at coordinate 339,029,332 of NC_041391.1, read as the reverse complement.
CATTCGAATCCTACCGGTGGTTCATGAAGACCTTCTCAAGTTTTGTGCTATACCCCCCTTAATACTTTTCAAGAAGAATAAGTAGTATCCAAAATCCATTGCTTGTCATCAATTTAATTTGATGAAGGATAAGCATACAATAAATCTTATTCTTATTCCATCCAAGTGAGTAATCCCTTCCTTCGGAGTTTGTTCTTGATGAATAAATTCTAGTTCCAAGTGTTTTCATCTTTTCTTTTCCGGAGTTCAAATTTCCTCGGCCATTTCATCGGAACCTCCATCTAAATCATCGCAAGGCTCATCTTATTCTTTCTTCCTTCATTCTATCTAATCATCCTTTTGTCACCGGAGTTCTTCATGGTGGTTCTTCATGATTTAATTCATTCTTCAAGAGTTCATCAAGATTTTGTTGGAGGAGTTCAAGTATCTTTTCTTCTCGCGTCTTGAAGTGCAAATAATTCTTCGTTTTCTTCTGAAGTGGAGTTTTGCATTTCATCATTCTTCTCAGCTATTCAGACTTTTGGTTGTGGTATAATTTCACCTCAAGTTTTGAGTTGTTTTGATAAGTCCACAACAAGCTTATTCTTTCGTTGTTGATTTTCTCAACAACTCCGTTCAATCCTTCCTTCTAAGTTCTTTTCATTCAATTCTTTCAATTCTTCCAGAGGCATTGCATTGTTCATCTCGTCAAGTGTCGTCTCATTGGGTGAAGTTCATGTTCTAATCCTTCCATTTTTAGTCGGAGTATTGCCGAAATTCTTCTATTCATTCCTTTTCTATCTTGTTCTAACCGGAGTGGTTTCAGAATATATCTTTTCTTGAGCATTTGATTCTCATCATATTCGTCGTTCATCTTTTCTAACCGAGTGCTCTCGACTTTGTTCATCTTCTCTCTTGCATTCTTACTTCACCTCTTCCTCTTTCTCTTCCATCTTGTTCCTAAGATCTCGGGATGAGATCTCTTGTTAGCGGAGGAGAGTTGTAACCCCTCGGATTCGATGCGCCAGGTGTCTTCCAGTTATTTGTCGTTGTTGCCATATCATTTGCTTGCGTGTTGTATTTTGCCATGTCATCATCTGCATTTCATCTGCATGTTTTTAAAAACTTGCATCCGGTCCTTTTCCCCGTTGTCCGTTTTCGCCATCCGACACTCCCACACGCGCCCGTCGCCCCTCTCAGACCTTGTTTCGTGAGCGGGAGAAAAACATTCTCGGAATGGGCCGAGATTTGCTGAGTGGCCTTGGTATATCACCGACAGACCGCCCATCAAAATTCGTTCCATTTAGAGGTCGTTTGATGCCCCAACGGTTAACCGCGTAGCCCAAAACTCCTCTCCTCTCATCTCAGCCCAACCTCTCTTCAAAACCCACCTGCAGCCCACCTAACCCCCCCTCCGTTCTGGACCGTCAGACCGCGATCGGAGGGTCCAAAACGCTCCTAAAACCCCCTAAACCCAAACCCTAGCCACCCCTGCCTATATATGGACACCCCCTTCCAAATTTGGCAGCCTAGCCCTTCCCCTACCTCCCTGCCGCCTCGCTCCTCAAATTTCATGCCACCAACCGCCTCCTCCTCGTTTTCCGGCGCCAGCCACCGCCGTCCCGCCACTTGTCGAGCCTCCAATGGCCGCGCCGCCACCTGAGACCGTCAGCGCGCCGCCCCGGACCAGTGGCAAGCCGCCACGCGTCGTCCCAGCCCCTCCCACGTGCCTCCAGCCGCGCGGGCCCGCCAGAAACCATCCGCGGCCCGCCTCGGGCCAATCTGTTCCCGAGGCTCCCGCACCGCGCCTCGCCTCCTCGCCCGCTTCCCCGCTGCCAAGCGCCGCCCGCCGGAGCGCGCCCCTCCTCTTCGCCCCGCCACCGCCGGCTGGCTACGCTGCCTCTCCCTATCCTCTCTCCTCTCCCCTGCATTGCTCCTTGCCGCCGCCGCTGCCATGGAGTTCGTCGCCGGCTCCCTGCTGCCGCCCTGCTCCGGCGACGGATCCGGCGGGATCCATCCATCCCCGACGAGATCCGCCTCCCTCCACCGTCGGAGATGCGCCAAGCCACCGTCCTCGTCCCGCTCCATGCAGAGGAGCGCCGCCGCCCGCTCGACCCTGCCGGCACCCGTTGACCGCGTCGACCCCGCGTGGGCCGACTTCACACCCCAAAGCCCAGCCCAGCTCCAGCCGGTCCAGCTGACCTCCTCCACCGACCGGCCCAAGGCCCGCTAGGTGAGAACCCGCAAATCCCGCCCCGTGCATCATTTAGTTATCCCGCGCTCGGACTTGTTTTTTTGCCAAGTCTGGGAAAATCTTCAGCATGTGTGCAACTTTGATTGTTGTAACTTTTTACTTGTAGCTCCGTTTGGAGTGTTTAATATACCAAAATGTTCATTGGGAGACGATCTTCATTTTGTTCCATTGTGCCATGCTTGTTTGAGTTAATCTTGATGCCCTAATCATCGTTGTAAGAGTGCTATATGTTGTTAACTGCTGTCTATTATCAGAACTTCCTGTTTTGTCTTTTTCATTGCATTTTGTGTGTGCATCCTATGAGCTTGATGTTTTCATGAGTTTTGAGCTACATCTTTTCATCTCTACAGTGGTGCAATCCATGTATTTTTGTGAGTCTTGTAGTGAGTGCGTGAAGCTTGTGAAGTAGGGTACTTGATGTTACTGTTTTGCTAGGCTGAATCTGTTATATCATGATGCTATGTAAACCTGCTGCTACAAGTCGTTCTATGCATAATAGGGAGATGATCACTAAGGATGTTTGTTATAAATGTCATTCTCAATCCATCCATGCCCCTAGTTGCATTTATAGCCTGCCGTAGCTTGTTGTAATCTTGCTTTCTAATTGCTAAATAATGTTGCTGTCAGCCTGTTAAACATTAAGTTCAGTGTTTCCATGTGCTTTGCTAGTGATCCAGGCATCCTATAACCATGCTATTGCAATGTTTAGCTTCATAATTGTGCCATCTTACTGTTGGTCATCTTGTCATGCCATGTATTGCTCTGTGGTGAATGGTACAAGTTCACCAACATGCCTACTTATCGTTGTTCCTGCGATATCTGAATTTGTCATATCATTTGCCATGTTTGCATGGATGCTATCATCTTTTCTGTTGATCTTTGGAATAAGTTCAGTAAGGGAGTTTCGTTCTATGTCTTTAGTGTTAGCATTCCATGCCTTTTTTGCCATGTTAAGTTCTTGTAACATGTGGTTTGATAGCTCTTAACATTGCAACCTGATGTTATTTCTACTAAGTCTGTAAACTGTTATTAGCTGCAATCTTGCCATGTCCTTTTGAGCATGTTATAGTGTTTTCTGGGGATAGCTGAGTGTTCATGTTTTGTCATGCTTTACCTATACTTCATGCCCATGCCTTTTGTTCTTATGTTGAGGTGCTGTAGCATATTGTTTTGATGCTTGCTAGATGCCTAGTTGCTGTTTTGGACTGCTTGTCCTTTAAACTTGTTTCATGTGTATGTGTTGAACCGTTGCTCCGTTTTGAGTGTGCTCTATATGAAACTTGCTTGATTTTGCATGAAGTTTCATATTATAATGTCGCATCCATGTTTTGAGAGTGTTTGCTTGATGTTTGTATGCATTTTGCATCAATGCCATGTTTAACTTGTTTTGCTCATATCTTCTAGGCGTAACTCTGAATTAAATGAACTTTATATGTAACTTGCCTAGAATTTCGTGTAGATCATCTTGGTGCATCTTAACTTGCTGTTTAACAACTTGAACATAAGGTTTATTCAGATCTGGACCAATTCCGAAATTTGAATATGAGGACTTACCGGATTAGTTCTATGTTGTTTCCGGCCTCATTTAAACTTGCTTTGATGTGTTGCTCTTGTTTGCATCATCTCTTGCCATGAGTTGATTCATGTAGCCTTGTCATGCATCATACTTGGTTGAGCGTCATGCCATATCTATGTGTTGTGTGTTTACCTTGTTGTTTGCTTCTTTCCGGTTGTGCTCCTTCTCGTTAGTTCCTGTTTCGTTGCGATCGTGAGGACTCGTTCGTCTATGCTTGGTTCGTCTTCCTGGCTTCATCTTCTTCATGGACTCGTTCTTCTTCCTAGCAGGATTTCAGGCAAACCGCTACCCTGGATCTCACTACTATCATTGCTATGCTAGTTGCTTCGTTCTATCGCTATGCTGCGCTACCTATCACTTGTGATTCAAGCCTCCCAAATTGCCATGTCAGCCTCTAACCTTGTTCACCCTTCCTAGCAAACCGTTGTTTGGCTATGTTACCGCTTTTGCTCAGCCCCTCTTATAGCGTTGTTAGTTGCAGGTGAAGTTGAAGTTTGCCCCATGTTGGACAGGATGATGTTGGGATATCACAATATCTCTTATTTAATTAATGCATCTACATACTTGGTAAAGGGTGGAAGGCTCGGCCTTATGCCTGGTGTTTTGTTCCACTCTTGCCGCCCTAGTTTCCGTCATACCGGTGTTATGTTCCTTGATTTTGCGTTCCTTACACGGTTGGGTGATTTATGGGACCCCCTTGACAGTTCACTTTGAATAAAACTCCTCCAGCAAGGCCCAACCTTGGGTTTAACATTTGCTTCACCTAGCCTTTTTCCCTTGGGAGTCGCGCTCCCGAGGGTCACCTTATTTTACCCCCGGGCCAGTGCTCCTCGGAGTGTTGGTCCAAACTAGAGCACCGTGCGGGACCATCCCTTGGCAACTTGGGTTACGTTGGTACCTGTACGCTTCGCTTGTCTGGTGTGTCCTGAGAACGAGATATGTGCAGCTCCTATCGGGATTGTCGGCACATCGGGCGGCTTTGCGGGTTTTGTTTTACCGTTGTCAAAATGTCTTGTAAACTGGGATTCCAAGACTGATCGGGTCTTCCTGGGAGAAGGAATATCCTCCATTGACCGTGAGAGCTTGTGATTGGCTAAGTTGGGACACCCCTGCAGGGTATAAACTTTTGAGAGACGTGCCCGCGGTTATGTGGCAGATGGGAATTTGTTAATGTACGGTTGTAGACAACTTGACACTTGACTTAAATTAAAATGCATCAACCGCGTGTGTAGCCGTGATGGTCTCTTTTCGGCGGAGTCCGGGAAGTGAACATGGTGTTGGGTTATGTATGAACGTAAGTAATTTCAGGATCACTTCTTGATCATTTCTAACTTCTTGACCATTCCGTTTGCTTCTCTTCTCGCTCTCATTTGCGTATGTTAGCCACCATATATGCTTAGTCGCTGCTGCAACCTCACCACTTTACCCCTTCCTTACCCATTAAGGTTTGCTAGTCTTGATACCCATGATAATGGGATTGCCGAGTCCTCGTGGCTCACAGCTTACTACAACAACAGTTGCAGGTACAGGTTACACGATGATCATGACGCGAGAGCGATGTTTGCTTGTTTTGGAGTTCTTCTTCTGCTTCTTTTTCAATCAGGGGATAGGTTCTAGGCCGGCAACCTGGGCTAGCAGGGTGGATGTCGTTTGAGTTTCTGTTTTTGTTTCATCCGTAGTCGGATGGTGCTCTTATGTAAGATAATGTTGTATTCGTGTGGCATTGTATGCCTTTTGTATGTATCCCCATCTATTACGTAATGTTGATGTAATGATATCCACCTTGCAAAAGCGTATTAATATGCGGCTCTATCCTTGGTGGGACCTTCGAGTCTCTTTAGGATAGTATCGCATATTGGGCGTGACAACAGTAACATTACCGTCAGCGTCAGTCTTCTTCTTGAAGATCCATTTATTTTCTATGGCTTGCCGATCATCGGGCAAGACCACCAAAGTCCACACTTTGTTCTCATACATAGATCCCCTCTTAGATTTCATGGCCTCAAGCCATTTCGTAGAATCTGGGCTCGTCATCGCTTCCTCATAGTTCATAGGTTCATCATGGTCTAGTAACATGACTTCTAGAATAGGATTACCGTACTACTCTAGTGCGGACCGTACTTTGGTTGACCTACAAGGTTCGGTAGTAACTTGATCTGAAGTTTCATGATCATCATCATTAGCTTCTTCACTAACTGGGCTAGGAATCACTGGAACTAATTTATGTGATGAACTACTTTCCAATTTGGGAGAAGGTACAATTACCTCATCAAGTTCTACTTTCCTCCCACTCACTTCTTTCGAGAGAAACTCCTTCTCTAGAAAGGATCCATTCTTAGCAATGAATATCTTGCCTTCGAATCAATGATAGAAGGTATACCCAACAGTTTCTTTTGGGTATCCTATGAAGACGCATTTCTCCGATTCGGGTTCGAGCTTATCAGGTTGAAGCTTTTTCACATAAGCACCGCAACCTCAAACTTTATGAAATGACAGCTTAGGTTTCTTGCCAAACCACATTTCATATGGTGTCGTCTCAACAGATTTAGATGGATCCCTATTTAACGTGAATGTAGCCGTCTCTAAAGCATAACCCCAAAATGATAGCGGTAAATCAGTAAGAGATATCATAGATAACACCATATCTAATAAAGTATGGTTACGATGTTCGGACACCATTACGCTGTGGTGTTCCAGGTGGCGTGAGTTGAGAAACTATTCCACATTGTTTCCAATGAAGACCAAACTCGTAACTCAAATATTCGCCTCCGCAATCAGATCATAGAAACTTTATTTTCTTGTTACGATGATTTTCCACTTCACTCTGAATTTCTTTGAACTTTTCAAATGTTTCAGACTTATGTTTCATTAAGTAGATATACCCATATCTGCTCAAATCATCTGTGAAGGTCAGAAAATAACGATACCCGCTGCGAGCCTCAACACTCATCGGACCGCATAAATCGGTATGTATTATTTCCAATAAGTCAGTGGCTCGCTCCATTGTTCTGGAGAATAGAGTCTTAGTCATCTTGCCCGTGATGCATGGTTCGCAAGCATCAATAGATTCATAATCAAGTGATTCGAAAAGCCCATCAGCATGGACTTTCTTCATGTGTTTTACACCAATATGACCTAAACGGCAGTGCCACAAATAAGTTGCACTATCATTACTAACTTTGCATCTTTTGGCTTCAATATTATGAACATGTCTATCACTATAATCGAGATTCAAGAAAAATAGACCAGTCATGAAGGGTGCATGATGATAAAAGATATTACTCATATAAATAGAACAACCATTATTCTTTAATTTAAATGAATAACCGTCTCACATCAAACAAGATCCAGATATAATGTTCATGCTCAATGTTGGCACCAAATAACAATTATTTAGGTCTAAAACTAATCCCAAAGGTAGATGTAGAGGTAGCGTGCCGACGGTGATCACATCGACCTTGGAACCATTTCCGACGCGGTTCGTCATCTCGTCCTTAGCCAATCTTTGTTAAATACATAGCCCCTGTTTCGAGCTGCAAATATGAGCAATAGAACTAGTACCAAATACCGAGGCGCTACTACGAGCATTAGTAAGGTACACATCAATAACATGTATATCAAATTATACGTTCCACTTTGACATCATTCTTATCCGCCTAATACTTGGGGCAGTTTTCGCTTCCAGTGACTAGTGCCTTTGCAGTAGAATCACTTAGTTTCAGGGTTAGGTCTAGACTTGGGTTTCTTCCCGGGAGTAGCAAATTGCTTGCTATTCTTCTTGAAGTTCCCCTTCTTCCGTTTGCCCTTTTTCTTGAAACTAGTGGTCTTGTTAACCATGAACACTTGATGCTCCTTCTTGTTTGCTACCTCCGCAGCCTTTAGCATTGCGAAGAGCTCGGGAATTGTCTTTTCCATCCCTTGCATATTATAGTTCATCACGAAGCCTTTGTAGCTTGGTGGTAGTGAATTAAGAACTCTGCCAACGACGCTATCATTAGGAAGATTAACTCCCAGCCGAGTCAAGTGGTTATGGTAACTAGACATTCTGAGCATGTGTTCACTGACAAAACTATTCTCCTCCATCCTGTTGCTATAGAACTTGTTGGAGACTTAATGTCTCTCAACTCGAGCATTTTCTTGAAATTTTAACTTGAACTCTTGGAATATCTCATGTGATCCATGATGTTCAAAACGTCTCTGAAGTCTCGATTCTAAGCCGTAAAGCATGGCACACTGAACTATCGAGTAGTCATCAGATCGAGCTTGCTAGGCATTCACAACATCAGCATCAGCTCCTGCAACAGGCCTTGCACCTAGTGGTGCTTCAAGGACGTAATTCTTCTGTGCAGCAATGAGGATAATCCTCAAGTTATGTACCCAGTCCGTGTAGTTGCTACCATCATCTTTCAACTTAGCTTTCTGTAGGAACGCATTAAAATTCAAGGGAACAGTAGCACGGGCCATTTATCGACAACAACATAGATATGCAAGAAACTATCAGGACTAAGTTCATCACATAACGCTACCATCGTACTAAGCAAAATAAGATGTATAAAAGATAAACATCACATGCAATCAAAATATGTGACATGATATGGCCATCATCATCTTGTGCCTTTGATCTCCATCTCCAAAGCACCGTCACGATCTCCATTGTCACCGGCTTGACACCTTGATCTCCATAGTAGCATCGTTGTCGTCTCGTCAACTATTGCTTTTACGACTATCGCTACCACTTAGTGATAAAGTAAAGCAATTACATGGTGATTGCATTTCATACAATAAAGCGACAACCATATGGCTCCTGCCAGTTGCCGATAACTTGTTACAAAACATGATCATCTCATACAACAATTTATATCACATCATGTCTGGATCATATCACATCACAACATGCCCTGCAAAAACAAGTTAGACGTCCTCTACTTTGTTGTTGAAAGTTTTACGTGGCTGCTATGGGCTTCTAGCAAGAACTGTTCTTACCTACGCATCAAAACCACAATGATTTTTCGTCTAGTGTGCTATTTTAACCTTCAACAAGGACCGGCCGTAGTCAAACTCGATTCAACTAAAGTTGGAAAAACAGACACCTGCCAGCCACCTGTGTGCAAAGCACGTCGGTAGAACCGGTCTCATGAATGTGGTCATGTAATGTTGGTCCAGGCCGCTTCATCCAACAATACCGCCGAATCAAAGTAAGACGTTGGTGGTAAGCAGTATGACTATTATCGCCCACAACTCTTTGTGTTCTACTCATGCATATCATCTACGCATAGACCTGGCTCGGATGCCACTGTTGGGGAACGTAGCATGCAATTTCAAAAAAAATCCTATGATCACATGAGATCTATCTAGGAGATGCATAGCAATGAGAGGGGGAGAGTGTGACCATGTACCCTCGTAGACCGAAAGCGGAAGTGTTAGGTTAACGCGGTTGATGTAGTCGAATGTCTTCACGATGCAACTGATCTAGCACCGAACGTACGGCACCTCCGAGTTCAGCACACGTTTAGCTTGATGACGTCCCTCAAACTCTTGATCTAGCAGAGGGTCGAGGGAGAGTTTTGTCAGCATGATGGCGTGATGACAGTGATGGTGATGTGGTCCGAGCAGGGCTTCGCCTAAGCACTACGACGCTATGACCGGAGGTGTAAATTGTGGAGGGGGGGCACCGCACACGGCTAAGAGAACAATTGATGTGTATTTGGGGTGCGCCCCGCCCCCGTATATAAAGGAGGGGAGGAGGAGGCCGGTGGCCAGGAGGGGCACGCCATGGGGGGGTTCCTACTAGGACTCCACTCCTAGTAGGATACGACCCCCACCTTTTTCCTTTTTTTTGGAGAAGCAAAGGGGGAAAGAGAGAGGGAGTAGGAGAGGGAAGGGGGAGCCGCCCCCACCCCTTGTCCAATTCGGATTGGCAAGGGGGGGGCACCACCTCCTATGGCTGGACCTCTCTTCTCCACTAAGGCCCATGTTGGCCCATTTCTTTCCCCGGGGGGTTCCAGTAACCTCCCGGTACTCCGAAACTTATCCGAGACTTCCCGAAACCATTTTGATGTCTGAATATAACCTTCCAATATATCAATGTTCACCTCTCGACCATTTACAGACTCCTCTTCATGTCTGTGGACTCATCTAGGACTCCGAAGAAAACTTCGGTCACCATAACACATAACTCATGATACAAATCGCCATCGAACGTTAAGTGTGCGGACCCTACGGGTTCGAGAACTATGTAGACATGATCGAGACACATCTCCGATCAATAACCAATAGCGGAACCTGGATGCTCATATTGGTTCCTACATATTCTACAAAGATCTTTATCGGTCAAATTGCATGACAACAAACGTTGTTCCCTTTGTCATCGGTATGTTACTTGCCCGAGATTCGATCGTCGATATCTTCATACCTAGTTCAATCTCATTACCGGCAAGTCTCTTTACTCATTCCGTAATGCATCATCCCGTAACTAACTCATTGGTCACATTGCTTGCAAGGCTTATAGTGATGAGCATTATCGAGAGGGCCCAGAGATACCTCTCCGATACACGGAGTGACAAATCCTAATTTTGATCTATGCCAACCCAACAAACACCTTCGGTGACACATATAGAGCATCTTTATAATCACCCAGTTACGTTGTGACATTTGATAGCACACAAGGTGTTCCTTTGGTATTCGGCAGTTGCATAATCTCATAGTCAGAGGAACATGTATAAGTTATGAAGAAAGTAATAGCAATAAAACTTAATGATCATTATGCTAAGCTAACGGATGGGTCTTGTCCATCACATCATTCTCTAATGATGTGATCCCGTTCATCAAATGAGAACATATGCCTATGGTCAGGAAACATAACCATCTTTGATTAACGAGCTAGTTAAGTAGAGGCATACAAGGGACACTTTGTTTTGTCTATGTATTCACACATGTACTAAGTTTCTGGTTAATATAATTCTAGCATGAATAATAAACATTTATCATGATTTAAAGAAATATAAATAACAACTTTATTATTGCCTCTAGGGCATATTTCCTTCACTTCTGTATATACATGTTTTGGAGCCTCCTCTAGTTCTTCTTGTTCTTGTTCTAGTTGGTCCTAGTTGACTAATAAGAGCTTAATCCTCTTGTCCTCATAATTATAAGCTCACTGTCTCCTCCCTCTAATTCTCTGGCGACGATTAGCTCTGGACGGTGAAGCGCTACCGGATTGTGAAGGTTGCACGCTTGCAACCAAGTAGAGAGGACGTGCTTTCAGTCTTCGGTTCGAGGGATCATTTTGGGCGGTACGAGGGATTTTTCATTGACGCTTTGAGGGACTCCAAGTATGATCTACACCGACATGTTCTTCTTCCCCTGTAACTTGGTGACGGTAGCTATCGTGACCCCAACTCATTATGCATCTTCATAACTATCTTGGGTGATCGTAGTTGCAATTTTTTGTTTTCTACTATGTTTCCCAACACCAAGACGTATGCCAAGGGTTAAAGATGTTATAGAAAGACCCCTTGTATCCTTTACAAGGGGGCGGAAGCAGCCGACTGGTCACGTTTAGTGTCAAAACGGTCGCACAGGAGTCAAAAAAATATGAAAACACAAGGGAAGACAAAAGCCGAATTCGTTTCACTTAAACAAAAGGTTATATTTTTACAACTTTTGAACTTTGGTATTTTGAAGTATAAACTAAAAGTACATAGTATCGTTGCTACATCGGGGCTCGGTGATCCGAGCACCCTCCATCACATCGGACATAAACTTCTCTGACGTCCTGTCCTTCCCGGCTAGCGGCCCTGATGCCATGGGTGTCACATTAATACGAGGATAATGCGTCTTCATGTAGGCATTCGGCTGATGGACATGTTCCAAGCATGCTGACTGCTTCCAGCGCAACACCTGGGGCCAGTGTCTTGAAGACGAGCCACGAGGCCGAAAAAGCCGGTCGGCAATGGATCCACTGGCCAAAGGCTGATGCAGAGGTCCTCCATGGCCAGCCTCGAGATGCGATGGAGCTCCATCAACTACTTCATCTGTTCGTTGAGCAGTGGTGGATGTGATGCCACCTGGAACTGCTGCCAAAACACCCTCTCGATGGTGTGGCCCTCCTGGGCACTGAAGTGATGACCGGCATCGGATGCACTCATCGGAAGACCCGCGAAGGCTCTGCGGATCGCAGAGTTGATTAAGCTCAACAAACCTCTTTCAGCCAAAAAAAACACTGAAGTAAGTACGACTTACCAACAGCGATTTGCCACACTTGCTGGATCACTTCGCAATATGCTCAGGCCTAGGCCTGGACCTCAGCATGTGCCAAGCTCAACTTCTGGAGCTCGGCCGCCGCCTTATTCTGCTCCTCCTAGAAGGTGTTGCGTTCCAGGTACACGCCCTTCAAGCTGTCCTCAACCTCGATGACCCAAGCCTGGTCATTGCCACGAGATGCCTTGTCTTCGGACAGCTCCTTCTTAGCCTTTGCAGCCACATCCTTCTACTACTCAGCCTCCAGCTGGACCTTTTGCAGCTCGGACTTTAGGGATTCAAGCTCCGTAGTCATAGCTGCCATAAAAATAGCTCAGGATTAAAGCTAAAATAAAACACAAAGTAACTTCAACCGAGCATCAGCTTTCAGCTTACCTTGGGCCTATTCGATCTACTTTTGCAACAGATCAAGGTTCTCCTTGGACCGCCTAAGCTTCCGATTCATCTCTGCTATCTCTTCGGAGATGGAGTTTGGAGCTGAGGATGAAGCCTGCACATATATTAAGTTATTAGTCTTCCGGCATCGAATTCAATCCTCTGTTTAGTTCTGTCAAACCCAACCAGAGTCTCAGGGGCTACTGCTCTTCGCATTTGTAAATAACAAAATTGACCCCAATAGTTCTTTAAAACTAACTTGGGGCCGGGGGCTGCTGCTTGCTACACTTTTACATGTACTATTTGTAGTTTTTCTTTTTTAGTCTTCCGAAGAGGGTTACTGGATAGAATAAGCGTTAAGCTAATTTACATGCAATTAAAAAGGATAGCAGGAATGTCTGAAACATACCATGAAACCTCTAATGAGGCTTTTGAAGACCCTGTGCATTCTAGCCTCTACGGACCGGAAGCCACTCAACGCCGTGCAAAAAAGGGCACAATGTTCTTCTGCGATGGAAGAGCCCGTTAAGGCCACCTCCATCTCCTCGGGCCACCCATCGTAGACCTGCACTAGGCCAAGAGGGGTGGGCGGAGACACCTCGGGTCCCCCACCGTCGTGGTGCAGATGAAAGCCTTCGGTTGCAGTAATGGCGCCAGAGTCGCTTGGGTCATGGACTTCGTACAACCCGACCCGCATTCTGGGACACCGGAGAATTCTTCCCCTTGGTCCCAATTGGGCAAGGTCTCAACCTTGGCCGTGAATACCTTGATACCGGCCCCATGGTATGATCTGAGGGGGCCAGGTTCGATGTCGTTGATACGTCTCCAACGTATCTATAATTTTTTATTGTTCCATGCTATTATATTATCAATCTTGGATGTCTTATATACACTTTCAAGCAATTATATATATATATATATATATATATATATATATCATTTTTGGGACTAACCTATTAACTTAGTGCCCAGTGCTAGTTGCTGTTTTTTTGCTTGTTTTTGGTTTTGTTTAATATCAATACCAAACGAATTCCAAATGCCATGAAACTTTTGGAGATTTTTTTCCAAACAAAAGAGACATTAAAAGCTTTGGGAGAAGACAGGATGATGAAGCTTGGGCCCACGAGGCACCAGGGCGCGCCTAGGGGGTAGGAGCGCCCTGGTGGCTTGTGGGGCCCATGTGGCTCCGTTTGACATAACTCCGCCTCCATAAATTCTCTAAAATCATTAGACCAACAGAGGAGTACATGAAATACTTTTTCCACCGCCACAAGTTCTAGAACCACAAGATCCCATCAGGACGCCTTTTCCGGAACTCTGCCAAAGGGGGATTCAATCACGGAGGGGCTCTACATCATCCTTGCTGCCCTTCCGATGACGCGTGAGTAGTTTACCATGGACCTATGTGTCCATAGTTAGTAGCTAGATGGCTTGTTCTATCTATTTGATCTTCAATACAATGTTATCCATGATGTTCTTGGAGATCTATACGATGTAATGACTTTTTGCGGTGTGTTTGTTGGGATCCAACGAATTGTGAGTTTATGATAAGATCTATCCATGAATATTATTTGAGTTTTCTATGAACTCTTTTATGCATGATTGTTATAGCTTCGTATTTCGTCTCCGTTCTATTGATTTAGTTTGGCCAACTAGACTGATTTATCTTGCCATGGGAAGAGGTGCTTTGTAATGGGTTTGATCTTAGTGTGCTCAATCCGAGTGACAGAAGGGGACCTGACACATATGTATCTGTGCTATTAAGGGTAAAAAGATGGGATTTATTTCATGCGCGAGTTTATCTTTTCTACACCATGTGATCTTGCCTAAGGCATTACTCCATTCCATGAACTCAATACACTACATGCAGGCTGGATAGCAGTCAATGGTGGAGTAATAGTAGTAGATGCAGAATCATTTTGGTCTACTTGTCTTAGACGTGATGCCTATATACATGATCAATGCCTTGGATATCATGATAATTATTTGCTTTTCTATCAATTGCCCAACAGTAATTTGTTTACCCACCATATACTATTGTCAAGAGAGAAGCCTCTAGTGAAAACTATGGCCCCCAGGTCTAACTTTATAATATATTAAAACCAAAAATACCTTGCTGCGTTTTTCTTTTATTTATTTTACTTTGTATTTTTTGCTAAGCTATCTATCAAAAACTATGCAATTTAATCTTGCTCGTAACCTCACGGGATTGACAACCCCTTGTTCACGTTGCTTTGCAAGGATTTGTTGTTTGTGTGCAGGTGCTGCTAACGTGTTGTTGCTTGGTTATCCTACTGGATAGATAACCTTCATTCTTAACTGAGGGAAATACTTATGTCCACTATACTGCATCATCCTCTCCTCTTCGGGGAAATCCCAGCACAACTCATAATTAGCAGGGAGAATTTCTGGCGCCGTTGCCGGGGAGACATCATCAACAACTATCAAGTACCTTCGCACAAACTTTCATCTCCTTGCAATTACATTATTTTCCATTTACCTCTTGTTTTCACCCCCACTTCTAAAAACTATTTCCCCTTCGCCTTTTTCTTGTTTGCTTGCTTGCTTGTTATCTTGTTTGCATACTCACGATGTCTCAAGAAAATACAAAATTGTGTTATTTTTCCAATACTAATAAAAATGATTTTTATTAGTACTTCGATTTCTCCTCCCGTCGCTCGTGCTAAATCTTCCATGATATTAATGTCGCTTTGCTAAATCTTGTTCTAAAAAAAAATTCTGGTAGTCCTAATAAAGATGTTGCATCCCATGTTAACACTTCCGTCTAATTGTGTGACATCCGAAAGAAAAAAGATTTGAATACTGATATTGTTAAATTAAAATTATTCCCATTCTCATTGAATGATCGTGCGAAAGTTTGGTTTTTATCTTTGGCACGAAATAGTATTGA
The DNA here is from genome assembly GCF_002162155.2 of Triticum dicoccoides. Lineage (NCBI taxonomy): Eukaryota > Viridiplantae > Streptophyta > Magnoliopsida > Poales > Poaceae > Triticum > Triticum dicoccoides. Next base: position 339,013,978 of record NC_041391.1, on the reverse strand, counting down.
TTCTTGGGATAGATGCAAAGATGCTTTCATCACTAAATAGTTTTTTCCCGCAAAAATTATTTCCCTTAGAAATTAGATTATTAATTTCAAGCAACTTGAGCATGAACATGTTTCCCAATCTTGGGAAAGGATGAAATTGATGATAAGAAATTGCCTTAATCATGGTTTAAATTTGTTGATGATCATTCAAAAAATTTATGTGGGATTGAACTTTGTTTCTAGAAATCTTTTAGATACTTCAATGGGTGGTACTTTTATGGAGATTACTTGGGGTGAAGATACTAACTTTCTTGATAATATTATTATTCACAATGGCATACTGAAAGAGCTCCTACTAGTAAAAAAGTCAATTGTGTTGAAGAAATTAGTACTTTGGGTGATAAAGTTGATGCGCTTATGAAATTGGTTGCTATTAAAAAATGCTCCTATTGATCCTAATGATGTGCCTTTGTCCAACTTGATTGAGAAAAATAATGATCCGGTAGATGTGAATTTTGTCTCGCGAAACAATTTTAATAGTAAGGCTTATACAGGTAATTTCAATCCTAAGTCGTTTCCTGGAAATTCCTACAATAATTATGGTAATTCATATGGTATTTACTATACTAATAATAATTATAGGATGCCTTATGATCTTGAAAGTAATATTAAAGATTTATTAATGCTCAAAAAGTTTTCAAGACTACAGTAGAAGAAAAATTGAGCAAACTGGATGGTATGTCTAGGAGAATTGATAGAATTATTCATGATGTGCAAAATCTTAAAGCTAAATTTTTTCCATGTAAGATTGGTATATTAATGTGTCAGTTAAAGCTTCATATGTCTTCATAGATGAGAGTAAGAAAAGAACCACTATGCTTAGAGCTAAACGAGAATTTTTAGAAAAAGTTTTTCTGTCTTGTTTCTTTTGTAGTAATGATGAAGATATTAAAACAATTGGTTTTTCTTCCATTGAATCTTTGTTTATTAATGTTAAACTTGATGAGAAGGGGACTGAAGAAGAGTCAACTTTAGCTAAAATGCGTCCCCATAATTTGGAGCGTGAGAATCTTGATGAAAACATTGATAAAAGTGGGTTTCGAGAGGTAGAAACTTTAACTAGTGATGTGCCCACTCTCTTGGATTACAAAGACTTTAATTATGATAATTGTAATTTGATTGAGTGTACTTCCTTGTTACGGTCCATGCTAAATTCACCCAATGCTTATGAACAAAATAAGGCTTTTACTCAACATATTGTAGAAGCGATAGAAAGCTTTAGAAGAAAAGCTAGAATTAGAGCTTTCAATTCCTAGAAAATTATATGATGAATGGGAACCCACCATTAAAGTCAAGATTAAAAATCATGAGTGCAGTGCTTTTATGTGATTTGGGTACTAGTGTTTCCAAAATTTCAAAATCTCTATGTGATGTGCTAGGTTTTTACAAATATGGATGAATATTCTCTTAATTTGTACATGGCAGATTCTACTATAAAAAGCCTTGGGTAGAAATAATGATATTGTTATTCTTGCAAATAGGAACTATGTGCCCGTTGAATTTATTGTACTTGACATTGATTGCAATCCGTCTTGCCCCATAATACTTGGTAGACCGTTCTTACGAACTATAGGTGTCGTTATTGATATGGAAGATGGGTATATAAAATTTCATTTTCCATTGATTGCAATCCGTCTTACCCCATAATACTCGGTAGACCGTTCTTACAAACTATAGGTATCGTTATTGATATGAAAGAAGGGAATATAAAATTTTAGTTTCCATTAAAGAAGGGTATGTAACACTTCCCTAGAAGTAGAATTAAGCCGCCAAATGAATCAATCATGATGTCCACCTATGGAACTAAAACCAAAGATGACAATACTTGAAACTATGCATTATGTCTAGCTAGGGTGTAAAACAATAGCGCGAGTTGGGAGGTAACCCAATAGTTATCTTTCAATTTTTTTCGTTCTTTGCTATTTTTCAATAAGCGCATAATTATGATACTATTATGATTGTGTTTTTGTGTTTTACTTAGTGTTTTTGCCAAGCAAAGCCTTTAGCATGATTTGGATGATAGTTGCTTTGATATTGTGCATTAATAGAAACTTTTGTGTCCAGTAGCAGAATTGTTAAAATTTGCTGGAGCGTGATAAAATTCTAAAAACTTTAAACATGGTTGATATACAAATTGCCCACGTTCTCCTATTTTTTTCAGAATTTTTCGATTCACAGAAGTATGGCAATGTTCAGATTGCTACAAACTGCTCTTTTTTGATAGATTCCATTTTGATGCATTGTTTTGCTTGTTTTGATGAAAATATGGATTGTATCGGGGGGTATAATCCATGGAGAAGTTAGAATACAATAGCTATAATGAAAAAATAAAATATGAATGGGTTCGCAACGGTACTTAAAGTAGTGATTTGCTTTATTATACTAACGGATCTCACGAGGTTTTGTTGAGTTTTGTGCGATTGAAGTTTTCAAGTTTTCGGGGGGATCATGATGGATGAAGGAGTGGCAAGAGCCTAAGACTGGGAAGGCCCAAGGGAACCCAAGGTAATATTTAAGGACTCTCAAGCAACTAAGTTTGGGGATGCCCTGGAAGGCATCCCCTCTTTCTTCTACCAACTATCGGTAATTTTACTTGGAGCTATATTTTTATTCATCGCATATCATGAGTTTTGCTTGGAGCGTCATGTATTATATGTGTCTTTGCTTTGTTTGCTTTTTAGTTTGTCACAATCATCTCTACTGAACACACTTATTGAGAGAGTCACACGCTTGTCATGATTTGTTAGAATACTCTATGTTTTACTTAGATCTTTTGAGCTAGGCAGTTGCTCTAGTGCTTCACTTATATTTTTTTGAGCACAACCATGGCTATATTTTAAAGAAATACAATCTCATGCTTCACTTATATTATTTTGAGAGTTGATAAGTTTAAATTTTTAAATAAATTCACTCTCATGCTTCACTTATATCATTTTGAGAGTTGATAATAGTAATGGTAACTTGCACAAATATGAATTTGGTCCCAAAGTGATGGATATACAAGGGGGGGCATAATAAAAACTTTCATATAGATCATTGGATATGATAAACTTGATTCCTTGCAATAGTTTTGCAATATGGAGATAGCAATATGTGAGTCATGTTAGTGAGTAATTGTGCTTTAGTAAGAATATTGGTGTTAAGGTTTGTGATTCCCTATGCATGCACATAAAGTCAATAGTTATGCAATGAAGTTACATCCTCCTTATGGTGCATTATTCAGTATTAGTTATTTTCAATGCATGCTTATGACCGTTTTTGCTTTTTGGTTGGTCGCTTCATAATCTATTTGCTAGCCTTCATTTGTACTAAGAGGAATGCTGCTTGTTCATCAAACTCCTTAAACCCAAAGTTGTGCAAAATGAGTCCACCATACCTACCTATATGCGGTATTTCCATGCCGTTGCAAGTAAATTTGCATCTGCCAATTCTAATTTTTCAAAATGAATTTTCGTTTTGTGTGCCCGTACCGCTCATAAAGCGGCAGGGGGTGGCCAATATTTTCCATGCTAGGTATTTTATTCTCACGATGATTGTTTTATTCACTTGTCATTGCATGAGACTGTGGCGGGTAATAGGGATGCCCAGTCCCAAAATAAAAAAAATATGATAATAATAAATTCCTTGTAAAGTGTTGGTATGGAAGGCACCTGTGGATACGGCTAGCCATGGATTGTGAAAGAATGGTGGAAAGGAAATAAACTTTATTTTCTATTTGGGAACTGCCTATAACTTTTCTAGCATGTAAGATATTGGGAATTCTCGGTCATTTTCGTTGACACGGAAACCATGCCTCTCAAAATAATTTTATCTCTAATTTAAGCCTTGAGCTCTGGCACCTCTACAAATCTCTACTTCCCTCTAGGGGCTATCTATTTACTTTTATGAAATTTTTATTTTTAATTCGATCTCCATCTTCTCTTATAAAGAACCAACTAGAGAGCACTATTTTCATACTTTTGCATTGGATGTAGCTAATGTTGAGTGTGTTTCATGAATGGATCAATGATTGAGCATAATGAGCTAGGGACAACTTTCTTTAGCATCAATATTTTCAAAGACATGGTTGCTTGTTAGTATGCTTGGGTATTGATGTCTTCATGTGAAATTATAGACTATTGCTTTGAATCATTCAAGTCCATATATCCATGCTACAAAAGAAAATAATATATCATGAATATGTTAAGTAGCATTCCACATTGAAAATTCTGTTTTTATCATTTACCAATGTATCTATAATTATTTATTGTTCCATGATATTATATTATCAACCTTGGATGTTTCATATACACTTTCAAGCAATTATATATCATTTTTTCGGACTAAACTATTAACTTAGTGCCCATTGCCAGTTGCTGTTTTTTGCTTGTTTTTGGTTTTGCGGAATATTAGTAAAAAACAAAGTCCAAATGCCACAAAACTTTTTGGAGATTTTCTAGACAAAAGAGACACTAGAAGTTTCGAGAGAAGACTAGATGATGAAGCGTGGGCCCACGAGGCACTAGGGCGTGCCCAGGGGGTAGGCGCGCCCTAGTGGGTTGTGGGCCCCATGTTGCTCCGTTTGACCTAACTCCACTTCTATAAATTCTCTAAAATCGTGAAACCAACAGAGGATTCCACAAAATACTTTTTACGCCGCCGCAAGTTCTAGAACCATGAGATCCCATCTGGAGGCCTTTTCCGGCACTCTGCCAGAGGGGGATTCGATCACAGAGGGGCTCTACATCATCCTTGATGCCCTTCCGATGATGCGTGAGTAGTTTACCACGGACCTATGGGTCCATCGTTAGTAGCTAGATGACTTCTTCTCTCTATTTGATCTTTAATACAATGTTCCGATGTTCTTGGAGATCTATTTATGACTTTTTGCAGTGTGTTTGTTGGGATCCAATGAATTGTGAGTTTATGATCAGATCTATCCAAGAATATTATTTGAATTTTCTCTGAACTCTTTTATGCATGACTGTTATATCTTCGTATTTATTCTCTGATCTACTGATTTGGTTTGGCCAACTAGATTGATTTATCTTGCCATGGGAACAGGTGATTTTTAATGGGTTTGATCTTACGCTGCTCACTCCTAGTCTCATAAGGGGACATAAAATGTATGTATCGCTCCTATTAAGGGTAAAAAGATGGGATTTATTTCATGCGTGAGTTTATTTTTCCTACATCATGTCATCTTGTTTAAGGCGTTACTCTGTTTTCCATGAACTTAATACACTAGATGCATGCTGAATAGCGATCGATGTGTGGAGTAATAGTAGTAGATGCGGAATCATTTTGGTCTGTTTGTCTCAGACATGATGCCTATATACATTATTATTGCCTTGGATATTGGGATAATTATTTGCTTTTCTATCAATTGCCCAACAGTAATTTGTTTACCCACCGTATGCTATTTTCAAGAGAGAAGACTTTAGTGAAAACTATGGCCCCCGGGTCTATATTTTATCATATATTGAAACCAAAAGTACCTTGCTGCGTTTTTCTTTTATTTCTTTTATTTTGTATTTTGTCAGATCTATCTTTCAAAAACTATACAATTTAATCATGCTCGTAATCGTCAAGGGACTAACAACCCCTTGTTCGCGTTGGCTTGCAAGGATTTGTTGTTTGTGCACAGATGCTGCTAATGAGTTGTTGCTTGGATCTCCTACTGGATTGATATCCTTGGTTCTTAACTAAGGGAAATACTTATCTCTACTGTATTGCATCATCCTCTCCTCTTCGGGGAAATCCTAACATAGTTCACAAGTAGCAGTCGCATCCCCCAGCTCTTCATGAGCAGGGGGGGTCGCGACATTCTCGGTGGTCCCGCTTTCCACCATAAGAGGCGGAGGGGCCCCATCCGAGATGTCCTTGCCAAGGACGCGCTGCGGACTAAGAAGACAGGAAACGCGTAACAGATTGTGGACTGTATGACATACCAAGTTTGTTCAAATTGTTAACAATACCTTCGGGTGCCAGTTTCATCCGCTTCGGCTGGAAGAGGTTGCAATCTCACAAGTCAGATTGCGTGACTTGGGATTGTGCTGCTTGCTAGCCGGCTGGATCAGCTAAGGCCCTGTGCAGCCTCTTCCGGCCCCGAGGGTGCACCTCCTCGGCTTCTTTGAGTGCCGCCCTTTTCCCTTTTGGGGAAGGCACTCCTTCCCTCATGATCTCCTCGGACTCCTCCTCTTCGTCCATGTGGGTAGAGGATCCATGGGTCTTCTCGGACCGACCCTCTGAAGGTTCCCAGATGCGAGGGACACCCTTCACCTTCGGGCGCCTAGCTCCTTGATCGGAACCACATACGACTCCTCGACCAGCAGGGCCATGAGCTAAGGCGACCTTGCCTCCTTGGGCATCGGAGCCGGGCAGAACATCTGCTGTGCCTTGAGGATCCATTTTTAAGAAAAGAAAGAATGAGTTCAATTATTCTGATAAATGGAGGTCTACAAGATAAAAAGATAAAAATATGAAGTTGTGAGTTGAAGTTTCTGACATGGCTTTGTGCGCGGCGTCAAAGCCGTAGTACGTCCCCTCTGGGGGGGGATTCATTCTGGGACAGCTTGAATAGCGCCGTTCACATCCCGACCAGGGAGGTGTGGAAGAAGTGCTTCACGAGAGGCACATCTTTGGGCTTGTAGACCTAGATCTGGCATGCCCAGAGCTGGAGTGGCAAGATGCAGCGATGGAGCATGATGTCAACCACGTCCACCAGCTTGATCTTCTTGTGTGTCAAAAACTTTACTTTTTGTTGCAGCTCTGCCACCTCCTCAGGGTTGCCCCAGTCCAAGCCTTTCCTCTTCCAGGAAACGATCCTCCTCGAAGGGTCCGCTTAGAAGGCTGGGACCTCGGCATGGCCGCCAATGAGGGGTTCAGTGAAATAAAACCACTCATGCTGCCATTCCTTAATTGTTTCCACGAAGGTGCCCTTAAACCAGTCCACTTTTGGTTCTTGCTGATCATGCCCCCCTACACTCTACGAGTTTGGAGCCAATAGACTTCGGCTTGATGACCAACATCTTTAGCCATTGGCCAAAGTGTGGCTCGATGCGGAGGAAGGCCTCGCAGACGATGATGAATGTCGCAAGATGAAGAATGGAATTTGGGGTTAGATGGTGGAAATCTAGCCCATAGTAGAAAAGGGCTCCACGCATGAAGGGGTGCAGCAGGAAACCTAGACCTTGGATGAGGCGTCGGACAAAGATGACCCTCTCCCCTGGCTGGGGAGTAGGAACTCACTAGTCTGGCTCTAGATGCTGGCATGAGATGTTGGCAGGGATGTATCCCGTGTCCCGCAGCTCCTGGATCACACCTTTTGTGACGAACGAGTAGGCCCAGTGTCCTTTTTGGGTGGCGTCGACCATTGCTGGAGGTAGGAGCTGTGCACGCACTGGAGAAGGCGAATGAGTTTGAGTCTATATTTGGGCATTGTAGTTGATGTCTACTACACAACTTATTCTTGTAAACTTGTGTTGGGCCTCCAAACATGGATTTTTGTAGGACAACAACAAATTTCCCTCAAGTCGATGACCTAAGACTTATCAATCCATGGGAGGCGTAGGATGAAGATGGCCTCTCTCAAACAACCCACCAATCAAATACAAGAAATCTCTTGTGTCCCCAACACACCAAATACAATGGTAAATTATATAGTTGCACTAGTTCAGCGAAGAGATGGTGATGCAAGTGTAGTATGGATAGTAGATATAGGTTTTTGTAATCTAAACATATAAAAATAACAAGGTTGCAAGTGATAAAATCGAGCAAAAACAGTATTGCAATGATTGGAAACAAGGCCTAGGCTTCATAGTTTCACTAGTGCAATCTCTCAACAATGCTAACATAATTGAATCATATAACCATCGCTCAACATGCGACAAAGAATCACTCCAAAGTTCTTATCAATAGCGGAGAACATAAGAAGAAATTTTTGTAGGTAGTAAAACACCTCAAAGTTTTCCTTCCCGATCAATCTATTGAGCTATTCCTAAAGTGTCACAAACATCCCTAGAGTTCGTACTGAAATAACACCATATGATACACTTCAATAACCTCTAATGTCACCTAGATACTCCAATGTCACCACAAATATCCATGAGTCAACTATACGATATGCATCAAACAACTTTAGATTCATAATATTGAATCCAACACAAAGAACTTCAAAGAGTACCCAAAGTTTCTACTGGAGAAAGTAGGACAGAAACGTGTATCAACCCCTATGCCTAGATTACCGCATTGTCACCTCGGGATTCTGCAAGTTGATTACCAAAACATACATCAACTAACTCAATAGAATACCGCATTGTCACCATGGGTATCCACATGCAAGACATACATCAAGTGTTCTCAAATCCAAAGTATGGAATCCAACATAAAAAAACCTCAAAGGGAAAGACTCAATTCATCAGAACAAGATAGAGGGAAGAACACCATATGATCCAACTATATAAAGAATGCCCATGGTTACATCAAGAACGTGTCAGATCAAGAACATGAGAGAGAGAGAGAGAGGTCAAACACACAGCTATTGGTACATACCCTCAGCCCCAAGGGTGAACTACTCCCTCCTCCCCATGGAGACTGCCAGGATGATGAAGATGGCCTCTGGTGATGATTTGCCTCTCTAGCAGGGTGTCGGAAAAGGGCTCTAGATGAGATCACTTCGGTACAGAGGCTTGTGTCGGCAGAGCCGAAGTTCTAGGTTTATTTCTGGGGGTTTCCATATTTATAAGAATTTTCAGAGGGAATCATGCGAAATGGAGTTACAAGGGGGCCACATGGTATCCCAGCATGACCACCCCCCTAGGCATGCCTGGTTGCCTTGTCACCTCCTTGTGGGTCTTATGGTCCTCCCACGTAGCTTCAGGGGTCTCTTATGTTCCAAAAAAATCATCAAAAAGTTTCATCGCATTTGGACTTCGTTTGGATGGATTTTCTGGAAACCAAAAACAAGTAGAAAACAACAATTTGCATCGGGCACTAGGTTAATATGTTAGTCCATGAAAATCATATAGAAGTCATATAAAAGTGCACCAAAACCATATAAAATTATAGCTAACATTGCATGAATACTTCATAAATAATGGATACGTTGGAGACGTATCAACATCCCCAAGCTTAATTCCTGCTCGTCCTCGAGTATGTAAATGATAAAAGAAATAATTTATGAAGTGTGAATGCTAGAATAGTGCACAAGTTTGATCAATGATAATTCTAATCATTTTTTCTAGCATCATTATATATATCACAAACATTAGCTCATTGCTCATAAAACTTCTCATGATCAAGTAGCTAGCTATTCACATGTTATTGTTCAAACAATGCATTCTCTTGAAACTTAACAATCTATATTCTTAGTCACCAAACAATTACAATGCATCTCATTTTCAACAAAGTCTAAGTAAGAGCTCCACATACTCAATTATCATATAGTCCTATGATTGCTAATACTCAAAGCATATTTTTAGAAGAAATAGCATACATCGAACATAGAGAAAGATAGGGGCTTAATGTTTCACCTCCAAACTCATTTATCATAGAGATAATTGTCAACAATAATAATTCATGATCAAATATATTTGAATGGCTACATGTGTCTGGATCTTTCCCCATCACATGATGCTTCCCAACTAGAGAATAGGTTGGAATAAGAAATTAACTCAACACAAATAAAATTAATAGAAAAAGTAAAAGATAAGCGCTTCACACAAGGAATCATGGATTTGTAGAGGTGTCAGAGCTATTGCTTAAAACAGAGATGAGCACATTTTGAGTGGTGTGCCTTTCCTTTCAACGTTACGACTAAGGTATTCAATATCCTCCATGCTAAACACATTATTGGAGGTTCCCATGTAGAAATGAAAAGTTTAACTCCCCTCAACCATTCAAACAGAAGCCATGGCTAGCCGAATTCACAAGTGCGCTCCAAACTTTCAACTTTCCAGGGGGGAGCTTTTGTTTTATTATATTTTTTCTTTTTGATTGACGGGGCCGGGTAACCCAATTACCACCCTCTATCATGCAAGGACAAGTGAGTAAACACCCGTCATGAGAATAACCCGCTTAGCATGGAAGATACTGACCACCCAATCGCTCCATGATCGGTACGGGCACATAAAATAGATGATTATTTGAAGGTTTTAGAGATGGCACATACAAATTTACTTGAAACTGCAGGGTAATACCATATATAGGTAGATATGGTGGACACTCATGGAAGAAACTTGGCTCAAGGATTTGAAAGCACAAGTAGTATTCCCGTTTAGTACAAAATTTTTGGCTAGCAAAAGATTCTAAACAAGCACCACATATTGGAGGATCCATAACAATATAACTTCGATGCAAATATACCCAACCATAACTCATTATTGTCTTCCTTGTCCAACTTCAACTAATTTTCTCAAGTTCTAAAATAATTAATTGGTATTCACAATCATAAAATATGTCCAAGACAATATAATTGTACGTGAAAGTTCTCTTCCATATACCATCTTTCATGAATTGCTCGTATGACTAATATTGTGATTGTCAAACTTCAATAGATTTTACTTTTCAAACCAAATATGAAATACTACTAAGCATACGGAACAATATAATATGAGATTTATGCTATTTAATTCATTTAAACATTTTCTCTTAAGATATAAGTGAACCACGAGAATGAATGACCAATTACTCCAAAGATATAAGTGAAGATGAAATGAGTAGTTAAATAATTAAGTAGAGATGTGAGGACTCTCTCTCATTTTAAAAGCTTCCATATTTAAGTATTTTATTAAATAACAAACGAAATAAAATGGCACTCCAAGAATAGCACATATCATGTGAACAAGTAAAAACTTAGGGTCAACAAAAACTAACCGATAGTTGTTGAAGAAGGAAGGTGGGATGCCTACTGGGGCATCCCCAAGCTTAGATGCTTGAGACTTCATGAAATATTACATTGATATGCCTTGGGCATCTCCAAGCTTGAGCTCTTATTCCTCCCATACCACAGTTTCTCGTAAATCTTAAAAACTTCATCCACAAAAAACTCAATAAGAACTCGTGAGATAAGTTAGTATAAATCAACTCAAAACCTCAACATTCTCTACTGTAGAAAATCACTAAAATTATATTTTAACATTGCATACTAAATGCCTCTGGATATTTAATACTCCTATCCTCAAATGAATCATTAAACAAGCAAACATATGCAAACGTGACAACAATCTGTCCAAACAGAACAGTCTATAAAGGATCCAAGAAGATTCATACTTCTTTAACTCCAAAACTTTTGAAAAATGACTATGTAAATTTTTTGAGATTTTATCATGTTCTGACTATTCAAGAATATTCGACATATCAGAGAACTTTTTGTTTTCGAACAGCAACATATAGAGACTTGCAATTGAGCATGGTAAAGGCTATACTTGTCACTTTTATTGAAATAGAAAATACGAAACATAACTCCAAATAACAGCAAGCAAATCAAAACAAAAGAAATGATACTCCAAGCAAAACTCATATCATGTGACGAATAAAAATATAGCTCCAAGTAAGGTTACCGATAATGTTAAAGACAAAAGAGGGGATGCCTTCCGAGGCATCCCCAAGCTTGGACGCTTGGGTCTTCCTTGAATATTATCTTGGGGTGCCTTGGGAATCCACAAGCTTAGGTTCTTGCTGCTCCTTGTTCGCCTCATATCGGCATCTCACCCAATCCTTGAAAACTTGAATCACACAAAACTTAACGGAACTTTCTGAGATTGATTAGTATGACAAAGAGCAAAACACTCACTTTTGTACTGTCAATACAAGATTCATAATTGTTCTCACATAATTCCTACTGTACTATATCTTTTCTACAATTTATATTGGTCAATATAAGCCATAGAAACTATAAAACAAGCAAACTATGCATCGAAAGTAGAATCTGTCAAAAACAGAACAGTCTGTAATGATCTGAACAAACACCATACTTATGTAATAGAATCTGTCAAAGCATAGATGACTTTCAACTTTACCAGCATATTTTGCCCAAGATTAGAGCTCCTGGCCCTTGTCATACATTCAAAACAAAGAATGGCCAGGCGAGTTAGTATTCGCAGACTTTGAGTCGCCAGACGAGTTAAGCAGTTGAGTATTTCAAGTCGCCATACGAGTTGTTTCAATTGATTGAAAGGTTTTACTTACCAAAGATGGCGACTGCCATTTGAGAAATATGCTGCTTTAAGCCGTCCAACTTTGCAACCAGCGGCTTAAGTTGGTTTTCGGCGTCTTCTGCATGTTTCAATAAGGCAGCTTTCTTTGTCTCAAAGGCAGATCTTTCGACGTCAAAGTTTGCCTTCACTTTTCTAAGTCTTCCAATGACGATTTCAAGCTTGTTTCATCCTTGGCACTCTCAGCTTGTTCAGTTTCCATAGTTTTCTTTAAGGCGGCTATGTCGGACTTGCCTAGGCTTAAACCCACCTGCAAAAGTAAAAAAGTAGTTTATCATTCAATAGGAATATTGTGGCAAATCTATTTAAAGTCCCAAACACATTACAAGCAATGTCCTTGGCACTTGGGGCTAATGTATGTCACTCTTTCAATCTATACTATAGAAGACCCGGCTCATCTTATAAAGCTAAGCCGACCTTTGGGGGCAACAAGCGATTCTTATAAGGGGTTGTGTTAAAAGACCTGACTCATCTTATAAAGATAAGCCGACCCTTGGGGGTTACATGTGATTTTTCAAACAGGTCCTACTTGAAAGACCCAGCTCATCTTATAAAGATAAGCCGGCCCTTGAGGGCTACAGGTGATTTTTCAAAGAGGTCATACATGTAAGACTGTGACGCCCTCGATTCAATCGTACACTAATCATGCACGCTAATGTGTACGATCAAGATCAGGGACTCACGGGAAGATATCACAACACAACTCTAAAACATAAATAAGTCATACAAGCATCATAATACAAGCCAGGGGCCTCGAGGGCTCGAATACAAGTGCTCGATCATAGACGAGTCAGCGGAAGCAACAATATCTGAGCACAGACATAAGTTAAACAAGTTTGCCTTAAGAAGGCTAGCACAAACTGGGATACAGATCGAAAGAGGCACAGGCCTCCTGCCTGGGATCCTCCTAAACTACTCCCGGTCATCATCAGCGGGCAGCACGTAGTAGTAGGCACCTCCAGTGTAGTAGGGGTCGTCGTCGACGGTGGCGTCTGGCTCCTGGACTCCAGCCTCTGGTTGCGACAACTAGAAAGAAAGGAAAGGGGAAAAGGGGGGAGAAAGCAACCGTGAGTACTCATCCAAAGTACTCGCAAGCAAGGAACTACACTACATATGCATGGGTATATGTGTAAGGAGGCCATATCAGTGGACTGAACTGCAGAATGCCAGAATAAGAGGGGGATAGCTAATCCTGTCGAAGACTACGCTTCTCGCAGCCACCGTCTTGCATCAAGTAGAAGAGAGTAGATTGAAGTCCTCCAAGTAGCATCTCCAAGTAGCATCTCCAAATAGCACCTCATAGCATAATCCTACCCGGCGATCCCCTCCTCATATCCCTGAGGTAGAGCGACCACCGGTTGTATCTGGCACTTGGAAGGGTGTGTTTTATTAAGTATCCGGTTCTAGTTGTCATAAGGTCAAGGTACAACTCCAAGTCGTCCTGTTACCGAAGATCACGGCTATTCGAATAGATTAACTTCCCTGCAGGGGTGCACCAACTTACCCAACACGCTTGATCCCATTTGGCCGGACACACTTTCCTGGGTCGTGCCCGGCCGCGGAAGATCAACACGTCGCAGCCCCATCTAGGCAAAACAGAGAGGCTAGCACGCCGGTCTAAACCTAAGCGCACAGGGGTCTGGGCCCATCGCCCATAGCACACCTGCATGTTGCGAGGGCGGCCGGAAGCAGAACTAGCCCCCTTAATACAAGAGCAGGCTTACGTTCCAATCCGGCGCGCGCCGCTCCGTCGCTGACGTCTGAAGTGCTTCGGCTGATACCACGACGTCGGGATACCCATAACTACTCCCGCGTAGATGGTTAGTGCGTATAGGCTCGTAGCCAACTCAGATCAAATACCAAGATCTCGTTAAGTGTGTTAAGTATCCGCGAACGCCGAACAGGGCCAGGCCCACCTCTCTCCTAGGCGGTCTCAACCCGCCCTGTCGCTCCGCCACAAAGATCCACACAGAGGGCCGTCGGGATAAAGGTCCTTTCAGCCCCCAATCCGTGAATCACTCGCGGGTACTCTTCGAGCTGACCCGACTTTAGTCACCATTTGTATAGTATGTATGTATGTATAATATATACCCGTGATCAACTCCCGAGTGATCACGGCCCAATAGTATAGCAAGGCAGACTGACAAGAATGTAGGGCCAATGATGATAAACTAGCATCCTATACTAAGCATTTAGGATTGCAGGTAAGGTATCAACAGATGTAGCAACAATGTCAGTCTATGCATCAGAATAGGATCAACGGAAAGCAGTAACAGGCTACACTACTCTAATGCAAGCAGTATAGAAGAGAATAGGCGATATCTGGTGATCAAGGGGGGGCGGGCTTGCCTGGTTGCTCAGACAAGGAGGGGTCGTCAACTCCGTAGTCGAACTGGGCAGCCGCAGCGTCGGTCTCGTAGTCTACCGGAGAGAAAAGGGGGGGGGAGAAACAATGAATACCATGTAAATAGATGCATATCGATGCATGACAAGACAAGTAACAATGCTAGGCGGGCCCTAACGTGGAATGAGGTGATGCCGGTTAAGGGGGGAAACATCCGGGAAAATATCCCCGGTGTTTCGTGTTTTCGGGCAGAGGAGCCGGAGGGGGAAGTTGCGGGTTCGATAGGTTAGGGGTGTGCGGCGGACAAACGGACTGCGTATCCGGATTCGTCTCTTCGTTCTGAGCAACTTTCATGTTGAAAATATTTTAATCCGAGTTACGGATTAAAAGATATGATTTTCTAAATATTTTATTAATTTCTGGAATTTAATTAATTCGAAAATGATTTAATGACATCAGCATGATGTCATGCTGACATCAGCAGTCACAGAGTTGACTGGTCAACCTGATTTGTGGGTCCCATTCGTCATTGACTGATTAGTCTAATTAGGGTTTAATTAAACTATCTACTTAATTAGATTAATTAAACATGATTAATTAACTTAATTAATTCATTAACTATTTTAATTATTAATTAATTAATTAATTATATATTTATTTTTATTTCGTTTTTTTCCTCAGGGGTGTGGGCCCTGTTTGTCATTGGCCCAGAGGCAACTAACAGTGTTTAGTTACTCTAAAAAATATATTAATTAGTGATGTGGGGCCAGGCTATCAGTGAGTCATTTTTTTACAGAGTTTATTTAACTAAAAAAAACATTAATTAGCAAGGTGGGGCCCGGTGTCAGGGAGTCAGGGGGGTCATTAGCGCATCGCTAATGAGGCCACGTCAGTGGCTAACGGCGGTGATGGCAGAATGCGCCGGCGGCGGCCGTTCAGTGGACTCCGGCCACTATGTGGCCCGGCGACGGTTCCCACGGCACGTGCTCGATGTCGTGTGTCGATTGTTGACCGTGGCTCGTGCGGGGGCTGCCGGAATCGACGGGGGCGACGGCGTGCAGTGGCGGGGATGTTGGAGAGCACGGAGGGGGCGGTTGCAAGGGCGGCCCGAGCGGTAGAGCTCCGGCGGGCGCGTGGTCGCGGGACAGAGGTTGGGCGCAGGCGCAGTGAGGGCGCCGAGAAGGGACGCGGTTCGCGGGCGCGCGCGTCGGACGTGGCCGGCGCTACAC
>NC_041391.1:338989513-338996862 GCF_002162155.2 Triticum dicoccoides | reverse complement strand
ATTGATGTCTTCAGTTCTCTGCTTCGGGTCATCATGATGAAGTTGTCGTCCTTCCTTGGGGATCTTCATCGTACTTACGGAAAGGATAAGGGGTAGCTTCAAAAGGACAGACCTCTACAAGGTTGACTATCTGGTCGATAACATCGAGGAAGGTGGCGGAAGTTACTCTCGAATTGAATCTTAAGAAAATATCGAGAGCAAAGTAAGGAGGTACCATGAGAAGTTTCAAACGGATAGGCAAGCGTTCGATGCCTAATCAGAAGGTGAAAGGGGTTCAGGGCAACGAGAATAAGTATTGCGTATGATACCAAAATAGATCACTTGGGACGGTGGTCCGTGAATTACATACGAGTCCACGCGCGAGGAATAACTTTGGGAACAGGGGGTGTACAGGAGAGTCAGGTTTCGATCCTGTGGAACTGTGGGTTATGGGCCCACCATGTGGTTGAAAGTAGGAAGGGGGCCGACATCTTGCACGGTCATGATAATAAGGCGTGTCAGAGGGTAGCATATCAGTTATGTCGGCAACAACATCGATACCAAGGGCGAGGGACGAAGAGAACCATTTTCCTGCTCGTTGAACGAGGCCGGCCAATAGGCAAGGTTCTCGTCCATCGGTGGCTACCGGAATGTCATCAACAATAGTAACAGGGTCTTACTGATAGAGCGGTACCACAAGGTGTTTACATAAGCAGGAGAATATTACTCCTTAGGTCATAAGGATCACAAGAAAGGTTAAATCAAACAATGGAAAGGAAAAATGTGTTTAAACACATATTTCAGGGGGGTTATCCTTCCCAAGGACAAGCAGAGCAAGATATCCATGACAGGATATAACGTAGAAAACCCTTTAGAAAAGGAGGGAAGAAATTTCATGACATTGCCCATACAACAGTGTTTGGATAATTGATAAAGAGAATTTTGCATTGTGCTTCAAATGTTGTTATTGAAAATCGGAGTACCACAGACATGCTTCGAGATAGCATTGACATGGTGTTTCAATCAAGGGCCAGACTTTGGATACACAAATGATCCATCAAGAGCAACTTATAAAATAAGTCTTACAGTTTTCTCCAGGAAGAACGGTTATCCTTGCAAAAGAAATATAATGATAGGTCCTCCAGGCAGGGGGGTGCTAGGCATGACATCACATTACCGGATCATCAAAGGACCAACATCATATCTCGTGGAAAGTTGTCCCAACCATCATATACGACCGAGATTCAGATCCAATTGGTGTCATGATACCTCAGACTCAGGATGTCCGAGAAGAAAAGGCGCGACACGAATTGGCGAAATGACATTGCAAGATTCTCGGGAAATGAACTATGGGAGCGGGTTCCTTAAACAATAGTTCACTATTAAACCAAGGAGGGGATGACGAGGTGGCTGATGGGCTCAACGACAATTCATCGAGAATTCCAAACGGATGGATTTCCACCATTATGTAAACAAGGAGATACCATTTGCCAGATCAAAAGGTATAATGATGTATGCTCGAGGAAAACCTACACAAGTAAACATTGGTTGAAAGATGCACCCATAATATGGGCTTAGGTAGCATGATCAATGTTTAGAATGGTGATTCAATTATCGAAAGACTTAGAATGAAACTATCGCCCATTCACTTCAAAGCAATAGGGTTGCTAGAAGTATAGAATCCAAGCAGCACGGTTCACGTGTTGGTATCCCGGTTAAAATCAACACGGGGACCCAGGAATAAGCGGAGATGGCAAGAAGTATTACTATACCAAGAATTCTTAAGAGGTGGTGAAATTCTCACAACATTCTTGACATAAAAGATGGTAATACTCCAAGGTAAAGGAGAACAAATACTGGATAGCAAGAATCTCAAGGTATATCATAGAACACGAACAAGTTTGTGTTTGAGGGAAGGCAATAAAGTGGTCGATGACAACACAGTTCATCGAGGGCAAGGATTGTCTTTCTCATCATGAATTCCATTGATATCCTGGAAGAGCTCAGAATGCTGATGATGAGCACGACACATTTGTCGAGAGAATTCATGAAGATGTAATCAATTGGCGATGAAATCAAGTCAAAGGAATGATGAAGCAAAAGGTTATTGAAACCATGGGTACGACACAAACTCCAAAGCAAGCTTGCTGTCCAAAGCGAAATGATATGATGAGGAAGATTGACGTAAGCTTAGCTCATCGTCAAAAATTGTGCTCTGGGAAGAAGGAACAGGTAAGGCAGTTAAAATCGGCACGACAAGGATATAGCCAAACAGGCTAGGAATGACGTGATTGAGTTCAAACTCGTAAGTAATGAAGGTTACCAAGAGTTGTTTAATCGCGATGCGGACTCGAGTCAGTTATCGGTGTCTTTGAGTGTTTAATAACTCAGAGCCCGTGAAAAATTGGAAACAATGAGAATGTAGCACTTGATGAAAAACTCATAAGAAGTTATGCAGTTCCGTGATAATCTTGAGATACCAGGGGGGTAATACTCGATGGCAAATCAAAGTAGAGGTTGGACTGGAGTATTACTCCGCAGAAGACAAGTGCTTAAACTTGCACAAAAAAATGGTATTTAAAGGAGAACATGGTCGGAACCATGATTGCAAAAGGCCAGATCCCAGATATAAAATGAACTTATACCAAAGGAATAATTAATTTAAGAGAAGCTTTAATGATAAGATCTACATCGTGTCCATGGGCATGAACACAAAGTTCAAGGTCGACTCCCACTTTCATCATGCATAACCTTCCATTCACTTCTCGTTCTCAAAGAAGTTGTATGGTAGAAAATTATCTGCTAAACACTAGAAAGGTTGACTTGTCAAAACCTTCCGGTTCATACGGTTTTTAATGAAGGTATAGGTTCAACCCATAGGGGCTTCTTAGAAACATATACCACAAGTTTTAAGAGTAAATAACACAAGCTCGAAAGTAGAGGAAGGTTGAGAAAGTAGATGATACAATTTACCAAAGGCATTGTGTATCCAAGGGAAGGCTCACAAGGTTATTGAATATGAAGGAAAATGTCGGATAAAATCCATTAAAGGATCTGTCGGTCCATAACAGAGCTGATGTGAGCATCGGCACACAATCAGAGGAAGTAACAATGCAAGAAATTGGATTATAGAAACAACTGAATAACTTAGAGCTCAATTGCTAAGGAATTATGATTTACAAAGCGAAGGATCAGAAGCAGACGCTCTGATCAAGGATGGGTAAATTCAAGAGACTTAGGGGCACAATCGACGACAATTTAATTGGCGAGAACCAGTTCATGATTAAAACAACGTCTGAGCCGGAAGGATGAATTCTAGGATCTGTTTGAGGATTGCGAGCATTCGCAACAAATCGAAATAACAAACTCAAAATGACAATGACAATGGATGTCAACAAGATTACTAGACTTATGGGATTAACCATAATGCAAGCAATCAAGAATTTCAAGAGCAATAGGATGCTCAGGATTTTCGGAAGATCGAATGGTATTTCGAGGATTGGTGACATACATGAATCAACTGGGGATGAGTGGATACTCGGTAAGTGCGAGAATTTATTTGAAGGGGTATTCATGTGGCAAAGAACTGCTAGGCAGTAGGCACAAAGTATTCTCGGAACAATAGAGAAAACTTCGGGGTATCCTGTAATAACAAGATCAATGGGGGATGATCGTATGAATGGCAAGTGTAAGTAGTTTTCCATACAGATTTATCGGTGGCCGGGAATAGCAAAAGTGATGGGCACAAAGTCTCATGAGAATATCAAAGAGTATCTCCGAAATCTTCTGGTGCAGCCGGTGATCAACTGGACTGGAGGGCCTCTCCGGGAGAAAGTATTTTCGAGAACCTAAAGTTAGATATTAGTAAAAATCGTTTAACCCCTAATAGAAGAGCGTTCAGAATCCCAGAGTAAAGGTCGAGGAGTAAAAGACCCTAATACCACCCAAATGGCGACGTGGGCTCGTAAGCCACACAGCCATGTTAGTAAAAGTTCTTTTTAATGACTAGACTCGACTTCGGCCAAGGAGTTGGAAAGGGGGATTCCTACAGGCAGTTGGCTCTGATACCAACTTGTGACGCCCTCGATTCAATCGTACACTAATCATGCACGCTAATGTGTACGATCAAGATCAGGGACTCACGGGAAGATATCACAACACAACTCTAAAACATAAATAAGTCATACAAGCATCATAATACAAGCCAGGGGCCTCGAGGGCTCGAATACAAGTGCTCGATCATAGACGAGTCAGCGGAAGCAACAATATCTGAGCACAGACATAAGTTAAACAAGTTTGCCTTAAGAAGGCTAGCACAAACTGGGATACAGATTGAAAGAGGCGCAGGCCTCCTGCCTGGGATCCTCCTAAACTACTCCCGGTCGTCATCAGCGGGCAGCACGTAGTAGTAGGCACCTCCAGTGTAGTAGGGGTCGTCGTCGACGGTGGCGTCTGGCTCCTGGACTCCAGCCTCTGGTTGCGACAACTAGAAAGAAAGGAAAGGGGAAAAAGGGGGGAGAAAGCAACCGTGAGTACTCATCCAAAGTACTCGCAAGCAAGGAACTACACTACATATGCATGGGTATATGTGTAAGGAGGCCATATCAGTGGACTGAACTGCAGAATGCCAGAATAAGAGGGGGATAGCTAATCCTGTCGAAGACTACGCTTCTCGCAGCCACCGTCTTGCATCAAGTAGAAGAGAGTAGATTGAAGTCCTCCAAGTAGCATCTCCAAGTAGCATCTCCAAATAGCACCTCATAGCATAATCCTACCCGGCGATCCCCTCCTGATATCCCTGAGGTAGAGCGACCACCGGTTGTATCTGGCACTTGGAAGGGTGTGTTTTATTAAGTATCCGGTTCTAGTTGTCATAAGGTCAAGGTACAACTCCAAGTCGTCCTGTTACCGAAGATCACGGCTATTCGAATAGATTAACTTCCCTGCAGGGGTGCACCAACTTACCCAACACGCTTGATCCCATTTGGCTGGACACACTTTCCTGGGTCATGCCCGGCCGCGGAAGATCAACACGTCGCAGCCCCATCTAGGCAAAACAGAGAGGCCAGCACGCCGGTCTAAACCTAAGCGCATAGGGGTCTGGGCCCATCGCCCATAGCACACCTGCATGTTGCGAGGGCGGCCGGAAGCAGAACTAGCCCCCTTAATACAAGAGTAGGCTTACGTTCCAATCCGGCGCGCGCCGCTCCGTCGCTGACGTCTGAAGTGCTTCGGCTGATACCACGACGTCGGGATACCCATAACTACTCCCGCGTAGATGGTTAGTGCGTATAGGCTCGTAGCCAACTCAGATCAAATACCAAGATCTCGTTAAGAGTGTTAAGTATCTGCGAACGCCGAACAGGGCCAGGCCCACCTCTCTCCTAGGCGGTCTCAACCCGCCCTGTCGCTCCGCCACAAAGATCCACACAGAGGGCCGTCGGGATAAAGGTCCTTTCAGCCCCCAATCCGTGAATCACTCGCGGGTACTCTTCGAGCTGACCCGACTTTAGTCACCATTTGTATAGTATGTATGTATGTATAATATATACCCGTGATCAACTCCCGAGTGATCACGGCCCAATAGTATAGCAAGGCAGACTGACAAGAATGTAGGGCCAATGATGATAAACTAGCATCCTATACTAAGCATTTAGGATTGCAGGTAAGGTATCAACAGATGTAGCAACAATGTCAGTCTATGCATCAGAATAGGATCAACGGAAAGCAGTAACAGGCTACACTACTCTAATGCAAGCAGTATAGAAGAGAATAGGCGATATCTGGTGATCAAGGGGGGGCGGGCTTGCCTGGTTGCTCAGACAAGGAGGGGTCGTCAACTCCGTAGTCGAACTGGGCAGCCGCAGCGTCGGTCTCGTAGTCTACCGGAGAGAAAAGGGGGGGGAGAAACAATGAATACCATGTAAACAGATGCATATCGATGCATGACAAGACAAGTAACGATGCTAGGCGGGCCCTAACGTGGAATGAGGTGATGCCGGTTAAGGGGGGAAACATCCGGGAAAATATCCCCAGTGTTTCGTGTTTTCGGGCAGAGGAGCCGGAGGGGGAAAGTTGCGGGTTCGATAGGTTAGGGGTGTGCGGCGGACGAACGGACTGCGTATCCGGATTCGTCTCTTCGTTCTGAGCAACTTTCATGTTGAAAATATTTTAATCCGAGTTACGGATTAAAAGATATGATTTTCTAAATATTTTATTAATTTCTGAAATTTAATTAATTCGAAAATGATTTAATGACATCAGGATGATGTCATGCTGACATCAGCAGTCACAGAGTTGACTGGTCAACCTGACTTGTGGGTCCCATTCGTCATTGACTGATTAGTCTAATTAGGGTTTAATTAAACTATCTACTTAATTAGATTAATTAAACATGATTAATTAACTTAATTAATTCATTAACTATTTTAATTATTAATTAATTAATTAATTATATATTTATTTTTATTTCGTTTTTTTTCCTCAGGGGTGTGGGCCCTGTTTTTCATTGGCCCACAGGCAACTAATAGTGTTTAGTTACTCTAAAAAATATATTAATTAGTGATGTGGGGCCAGGCTATCAGTGAGTCATTTTTTACAGAGTTTATTTAACCAAAAAAAACATTAATTAGCAAGGTGGGGCCCGGTGTCAGGGAGTCAGGGGGGGTCATTAGCGCATCGCTAATGAGGCCACGTCAGTGGCTAACGGCGGTGATGGCAGAATGCGCCGGCGGCGGCCATTCAGTGGACTCCGGCCACTATGTGGCCCGGCGACGGTTCCCACGGCACGTGCTCGATGTCGCATGTCGATTGTTGACCGCGGCTCGTGCGGGGGCTGCCGGAATCGACGGGGGCGACAGCGTGCAGTGGCGGCGACGTTGGAGAGCACGTAGGGGGCGGTTGCAGGGGCGGCCCGAGCGGTAGAGCTCCGGCGGGCGAGCGGTCGCGGGACAGAGGTTGGGCGCAGGCGCAGTGAGGGCGCCGAGAGGGGACGCGGTTCGCGGGCGCACGCGTCGGACGTGGCCGGCGCTACACGGGCGCGACCGGCGCGTGGCCATGGCGGGGTGAGGCGCGGGGTGTGGTGGACGCATCGGGGCAGAGGGGGAAGAGGAGGACGGACGGCGGCTCACCCCCATTGCAGGGGAACGCCGGCGAGGCTCGGAGGAGCCGCGGTTGAGGAGGAGGTCGAGGACGACGCAGTGATGAGGACGAGGCGGCGGGGCGACGTCGGGATGAGGTGGCGGGGAGCGGCGATGACGCGGCGTCGAGACTCGGGGCGCCGCGGGGTCGAGCCCCCGATTCAGCTCGAGTCGAGGGGGCGGGTGCCCATGTGGCAGGCGAGACGGAGCAGGCTACGGGGCGGCGTCGGG
>NC_041391.1:338952447-338988994 GCF_002162155.2 Triticum dicoccoides | reverse complement strand
TATTGTTTTTCCTTTTTCTTTATTTTCTCTACTGTTTTAGCTCATTTTAAAAATATAGGACTTATATAAAAACATGGTTTCTTCATGACAAATAGTTAGGGAATATTTTCAACACATCAAACATATTAGTTTTGACTTTTGAAAACTTTAATTGTTTTAACTTTAATTCAAATTTAGAATTTGAACCTATTTCGATCTAACGTGGGATTATCAACAATAATCGAGGTGACGTGGCATCGTTAACACGGGATTACTGTAGCCCGATTACCCGGGCGTCACAAAGACCCAACTCATCTTTTCAAGATAAGCCGGCCCTTGGGAGCTACATTTTGATTTAGATAGATCTTTATCTAAAAGTCTTAACCATACTCAAGTTTTTTCCTATTATTGATACTTGGGGGCTACATAAGGACATAAGGCAGGAGATAATGGAATGTACCTCATATTTCCTCTTCATCATATTTACTAGACTAGATTCAATATCATGGCTTGTAGCTAGGTGGCTTAAGTTGCCAGCATGGAGTTCTTCTACACTAAGCTCCTCAAAATTGGGCAGCTCCAATTTCGACTTACCCTTCTCCAGCATGGGAGTCTCTTCTTTGGCTGTGTGCTTAGTTAGCACATTAGAGATCGCAGGGGTTTTCCGATTCGCCCCAATAATGGCACTATCATCAGTATTCTCTTCAAGAGGGGTCTCTTCAGTTGTCTTGACAAGAGTTGAAGAAGGAATAGGACTTGGCGGGTCATGATTATTGCCAGGTTAGCATCAATGCCCATATCTTCGGCAGCGGTTGCTTCAGCTTGTGGCGGCAGGTCATCTTGTTTGTTGTGACGCTCTTCAGCGATTTCGGTGTTGGCCTCAGGGGTTACTAGCACCTGTTCCTCGAACTCAGGGACTTTGGGGGCCTTGGAAGAGTCACCAACCTTTCTCTTATTACTCTTGGCTTTGGCCCTATGATTAAATTGGAATATTAAGGCGTATATGACAATAAGTTTTAAGATGTCAATAAATACAAGTACTCACTCTGGGTTAACAATGAAGGCAGGCAGCTGGGTTGAAGATGAGCCGCCTGAAGACAATGGCGACTCCTGGTAATTTGAATCAGATGGGTTAAGAGGTTGTCGGATAATGTCTGCTTTAGGTAAGGATAGAGTTGGGCTATGTGTGTAGCGACCAGACCTCAAGCAGTCTGATCTCTGTGCATCAATGTCATCCCTAGATCGATAATGCTGACATGCACAGTACTTGAAGGATTTATAACAGAGTATCAATCACACACTTATTACAATAATATGGCTTAAGGCCATCTAAATACGATAATAGCGGAAAGCTTGGAAGATAAAGTGAGTCCATCAACTCCAACGGCATCACTGAGTGAAAGATCACGACCTAAGGCACCTTACTCGTCGTCTGAAAAGTCTGCAACATGAACGTTGCAGCCCGAAAATGGGTCAGCACATGGAATATGCTGGCAATGTAACAGAAGAGAGTAATGAACAGAACAATGCTATCACTACATGCATATATGGCTGGTGGAAAGCTCTATGGTTACAGTTTTGCATAAAGCCAACTTTTCCCTACAACAAGGCATAAATTTTATTTAACTATCATGGTGGTCGTTAAACATTGGAAGGTAATCCCCCTCTCAATCCCAATTAAGCATCATCATTAAACCCAAACAAATTATCTTAAGAGTGATGAGATGCACATGATAATCCAAGAAACTAGATACTCAAAACGTCCATAACCGGGGACACGGCTAACCATGATTAGTTTGTACACTCTGCAGAGGGTTGCGCATTTTCCCACAAGACTCGATCGCCTCTGTAGGATTTCTTGCACTGCATGGTGTTTGAGAAACGGATAACCGAGACACAGTCTTTCATAAGCATTAACTCTTTACTCTGGGTAGACAGTACCAACCTACATCCCCTACATCTGCTAGCCTACCACTGAATGAGGTCATGCAACATACTCAACTATGCTAGAGCCCATAATAGCTTGTGGCTGCACACGAAAGTTTCTAGCATGAATAATCTTATGATCCCTTTGAGCCTGGGTGGCGGTCCATAGGAGAATCACATGGTATCCTGGGATTTCCAAAAAATATAGGCAACACTGGGTTCCCCAGGTGCCTCAATCCACCCAGATGTGAATTAAAGTAGCCACCTTAAGTTAACCATTAAATAACAATACTCACATCTGTCATGGATACACTCACCCAATCCACGTCTACAAGCATAGCATAGCAATAATAAGCAAACGTAGAAGTAACTCCCAAAGGTTTAATAATAAACAGGACAATAGTTACTCCCTCATCTACTTCCCAAAACCCACATACTAATCAGATCCTAATCATGCAATTGTTTGAGGATTGATGTAATGCAATGAAACTGGGTAGTAAAGAGGTATGATCAAAGTGTTACTTACCTTGCTGATGATCCGTGAAACCTAGAGACTTGTAGTAGCACGCTTCACACTCTGGGTACTCTATCGCAAACAAACAAGCATACAATAAGCACTCAACTAGAAGCATGGGTAAAACTCAAATAAGAGACTAACCAGAAAGTTCAACTTAAGAACTCCGGTTTGCAAAAAATAATCAAATCAAACGAAGCAATGAAACTCAAACGGCAAAAGAAACAAGCTTTGTTTACTAATCAGGATTTAAGTCAAATTTTACAGTAGTAAAAAATTGTTTAAGTTGGTTAAATAGAAAGAGGGCTTCGAGACGAAACTCTAGGAGCTTGAATCGCCTGATTCCGATAAATGAGCAAAAAGATAAACTAAAAGAAAAATCAAGGCAGAAATCGCGATAAAAAATAATCGCGGAAAAACCCTGGAAAAAGAAAAACTGACGAACAGACTAATGAACGAACATTCGCTGTATGTGGCTAATGAGTGAACACCGTTAGTTAAAACGAACGTACCGACGAACGTCCTTAAATAAATAACCTGGAAAAAAATAAAACTGATCTATTCTAAAAAAAACAAAACTAGGGTTCAAATAAAAACCGGTCGGTTTTTACCTAAACCGAAAGAACCCGGCGGCTCCGGATCAGATCAGATCGGCGGCTCCGGTGAGGCGAGGTGGGGCGCTGCGGGGCGGCGGCGGTGGCGGGGTGGGGTGGCGGAAGCGGGGAAGTGCGGCGCGGGGCGCAAGGTGGCGCTAGTGACGGCGGCGGCGCGAGACAGGCGGCGGCTGCGGGGCTGCTGCTGCTGTGGCTCGGGGTGGCGATGTGGGGGCGGGGGCGGCGGCTTATAAGAGGGAGGGGCGGGGTCGGCTTGGGGGAGGGGCAAACCGAGGCGGCGGCGGTCTCCCGGACTCCGACGGAGTCTGGTGCGGGCACAGGCGCACGAGGGAGGCGGTGGCCGGCTGGGCCTTTGGCCCGATCGGTCCGAAGCGAACTTTTTTTTAAAAAAAAGATTCCGCGAAAACTTAAATAAATCCTAGAAAATAAATAAAATCTAAAAATGCCAAAACAAATTTTCATCGTCTAAATAAAATATTTAGAACAAGATGAACATTTTCTTGGCGTAAAAAATACAATTTTGAAAATGTGCAATTTTTCTAATTCGAATAAAATTGCAATAAAAGCCAAGTAAAATATTAAAATTGATTTTAATATTTTTCCTCTAATATTTCATTTATTTTGGAGAAGTCATTTTATCTCCTCTCATATATTTTTATTTTAGAAATATTAGAAAAAGAATACTTAACTTTTCAAAATTTTAGAAAACTCAAATACGAAAGTAACGAAATCCCCAACTCTCTCTGTGGGTCCTTGAGTTGCGTAGAATTTCTAGGATCAAGCCAAAATGCAGTAAAATATGAGATGCAAAGATGATCTAATGTATAAAATTCCAAATTGAAAATTTGGGATGTTACAAACCTACCCCCTTAAGATGAATCTCGCCCTCGAGATTCGGGTTGGCTAGAAAATAGGTGACGGTGATCCGTCCCTAGGTCTTCCTCTCGCTCCCAGGTGGCTTCATCTTCGGTATGGTGTCTCCACTGAACTTGGCAGAACTTGATAACCTTGCTACGTGTGACTCGGCTGGCAAACTCGAGAATCTTGACTGGTTTCTCCTCATTGGTCAAATCGCTATCCAACTAAATCGCTTCGAGTGGCACTGTATCTCTTAGAGGAATATCAGCCACCTCTGTGTGGCACTTCTTCAGCTGGGAAATGTGGAACACATCGTGAACTCCTGACAATCCTTCGGGCAATTCCAACTTGTAAGCAACTTCTTCCATACGTTCCAAAACTTTGTATTGTCTCACAAAACGTGGTGCTAACTTTCCCTTAACTCCAAAACGCTTAACTCCTCGAAGTGGGGACACGCGAAGATAAACTTTGTCTCCAACTTCGTAAACTGTCTCCTTGCGTTTAGAATCCACATAGCTCTTCTGCCTGGACTGGGCTACCTTGAGTCTATCGTGAATCAACTTGACCTTCTCTTCAGACTCTTTAATCAAATCTGGTCCAAACAATTGACGGTCTCCAACTTCATCCCACAACAACGGTGTCCTGCACCTCCTTTCGTACAAAGCTTCGAAAGGGGCCATCTTCAAACTGGATTGATAACTGTTGTTGTAAGAGAACTCTGCATATGGCAAATTGTCGTCCCAACTAGATCCATAATCTAGCGCACAAGCTCTCAACATGTCCTCCAGAATCTGATTGACTCTCTCGGTCTGTCCATCTGTCTGCGGATGAAAGGTTGTACTGAACTCTAGCCTGGTACCCAAGGTTTCGTGCAACTGATTCCAGAACTTTGAGGTAAACTGGGTTCCTCTGTCTGATACAATGGTCCTCGGAACTCCATGCAGACATAAGATCCTGGTCATGTATATCTTTGCAAACTTAGCACTGGTATAAGTGGTCTTCACTGGGATGAAATGAGCTACCTTCGTCAAACGATCAACTACAACCCATACCGGGTCATAGCCCGAATGAGTCCTGGGCAATCCCGTGATAAAATCCATGCCTTACTTATCCCACTTCCATTTGGGTATCGGCAATGGCTGTAACAAACCTGCTGGCTTATGATGCTCTGCCTTCACTCTCTGACATACGTCACAAACTGCTACATACTCTGCAATATCTTTCTTCATTCCGGTCCACCAGAAACTGTCCTTCAAATCCAGATACATCTTGGTATTTCCTGGGTGAATCGAATGCGGCGAATCATGGGCCTTGTGTAAAATCAACTTCCCAATCACCGGATCATTAGGCACATATACGCGGTCCTCAAACCATAAGGTATCGTGCTCATCCTCACAAAATCCCTTAGCTTTTCCTTTGCTCATCCTTTACTTTATCTCGGCAATCTCCTTATCCGTCTTCTGAGCTTCTCTGATCTTATCCATCAAAGTAGACTAAATCTCCAATGCTGCTACATAGCCTCTCGGGACTATCTCCAAACATAGCTCGCGAAGATCCTTTGCTAACTCCTTGGGTAATTCTTCAGTCATGAGTGTGTTGACATGGCTCTTGCGGCTCAACGCATCGGCTACTACGTTATCCTTTCCTGGATGATGATGCAACCTCGTATCATAATCCTTAATGAGCTCCAACCATCTCCTTTGCCTGAGATTCAACTCCTTCTGTGTGAAGATATACTTCAAACTCTTGTGATCCGTGTACACCTCACAATGGTTTTCGATGAGAAAATGTCTCCATGTCTTCAATGCATGCACTACGGCTGCTAACTCCAAATCATGTGTAGCATAATTCAACTCATGGGGTTTAAGTTGTCGTGAGGCATAAGAAACAACTCTTCCCTCCTTCATAAGCACTGCTCCAAGTACTCAACGAGAAGTGTCGCAATATACTTCATAATCCTTGCGCTGATCTGGCAGAATAAACACTAGTGATGTAACCAAAAGTTTCTTCAACTCCTGGAAACTGGCCTCACATTCCTCAGTCCATTTGAACTTGGTGTCCTTATTCAACAACTCTGTCATGGGCTTTGCAATCTTAGAGAAATTCTCAATGAACCTCCGGTAGTATCCTGCGAGTCAAAGAAAAGTCCGGATCTCTCCAACTGACGTGGGTGCTTCCCAATTTGTCACAGTGACGACTTTGGTGGGGTCTATTGCTATTCCTTCTCCGGATATAACATGTCCGAGGAATCCAACTTCCTTCAACCAAAACTCACACTTGTTGAACTTGGCATATAACTGATGTTCTCTGAGCTTCCCAAGTACCAAACGCAAATGCTCCTTATGCTCCTCTTCATTCTTCAAGTAGACCAAAATATCATCAATGAACACCACGACGAACTTATACAACAACTCCATAAACACCTTGTTCATCATGTTCATGAAATAGGCAGGTGCATTAGTCAGACCAAAGGACATAACGGTATACTCATATAGCCTGTACCTTGTGGTAAAAGCTGTCTTAGGTATATCCTACTCTCGAATCTTCAACTGGTGGTATCCTGATCATAGATCCATCTTGGAAAATACTTTAGCTCCTTGTAGCTGGTCAAACAAATCATTGATCATCGGTAGTGGGTACTTGTTCTTGATCGTTACTTCATTCAATCCACGATAATCAACAATCATCCTCAATGATCCATCCTTCTTCTCCACTTGAAGTACTGGTGATCCCCAAGGTGACGAACTTGGGCGAATATAGCCTTTATCCAGCAACTCCTTAATCTGCTTCTTAATTTCCTCCAAATCCTTCGTGGGCATCCTGTACGGTCTCTTAGATATTGGCCATGTGCCTGGCAAAAGCTCAATCAAAAACTCAATGTCTCTATCTGGTGGCATGCCTGGCAACTCTTTTGGAAATACATTAGGGAAATCATTCACCACTGGTACTTCCTCCTGTACAACTCCTGATAAGGAATTCACTTGAGTCCTCTTCGGCATATGCCGGGATACATACTTGATCCTTCTTCCTTCTGGGGTGGTAAGCAAAATCGACTTACTGGCGCATTCAATGTTCCCTCCATACTTCGATAACCAATCCATACCTAATATCACATCCAGTCCTTATGACTCCAATACTATTAGGTCTGAGGGAAACAAATAGTTACCAATCCTTAGTGGTAACCAATCACACCATAGACTAGCCATATACTCTGCTCCTAGCGAGGTTACTAACATGGGTGACCTAAGGGCTTGGGTTGGCAGTTTATACTTATCCACAAATCCCCTTGATATGTATGAATGCGATGCACCAGTATCAAAAAGAACGATTGCAGTAACTGACTTAACCAAAAACTTACCTATTACTGCATCTGGCGGGGCTTCAACCTCCTCCACATTAACGTGGTTCACCGCTGCCCTGTTGAAAGGGTTAGGCTTCTTCCCAGAGCTTCCATTGCCATTTCCGTTCTTAGCTTCAGGACATTCATTGGCATAATGTCCAATCTTTTGGCACTTGTAGCAAGTAATGTGGCTCAGGTCCTTCTTAGGTGGTGTTGCTGGGTTGGAACGGTTCTGGCCGTTGCTTCCTCCATTACCGTTCCCATTCTTGGGGACACTATGGTTGTGCGAACTTCCTCCATTGTGATTCTCCGTCCGTTTTTATCCCGTTTGATATGAGTTTTCTGCGAAACAAAAAATATGCAACAGATAGGAACTGACACTAGGCACTGGATCAATATGTTATTCCCAAAAAATAGTATAAAAAGTTGCCAATAGTATATAAAAGTTGTAGAATATTGGCATGGAACAATAAAAAATTATAGATATGACGGAGACGTATCAGCATCCCCAAGCTTAATTCCTGCTCATCCTCGAGTAGGTAAATGATAAAAAGATAATTTTTGATGTGGAATGCTACCTAGCATAATCTTGATCATATATCTAATCATGGCATGAATATTAAGACACGAGTGATTCAAAGCAATAGTCTATCATTTGACATAAAAACAATAATACTTCGAGTGTACCAATAAAGCAATCATGTCTTTTCAAAACAACAAGGCAAAAGCAAGCTTATCCCTACAAAATAATATAGTTTGGCCATGCTTCATTTTCATCACACAAAATTCCCCCATCATGCACAACCTCGATGACAAGCCGAGCAATTGGTTCATACTTTTTAATGCTCTTCAGCTTTTTCAACCCTCACGCAATACATGAGCGCAAGCCATGGATATAGCACTATAGGTGGAATAGAATATAATGATGGAGGTTATGTGGAGAAGACAAAAAGGGAGAAAGTCTCACATCAACGCGCCTAATCAATGGACTATGGAGATTCCCATCAATTGATGTCAATGTGAGGAGTAGGGATTGTCATGCAACGGATGCACTAAGAGCTATAAGTGTATGAAAGCTCAACAAAAGAAACTAAGTGGGTGTGCATCCAACTTGCTTGCTCATGAGGACCTAGGGCATTTGAGGAAGCCCATCGTTGGAATATACAAGCCAAGTTCTATAATGAAAATTCCCACTAGTATATGAAAGTGACAACATAGGAGACAATCTATATGAAGAACATGGTGCTACTTTGAAGCACAAGTGTGGAAAAAGGATAGTAACATTGCCCCTTTTCTTTTCTTTTTTTTCTTTTTTTTCTTTCGGTGGGCTTCTTAGCTCCCCTTTTTTATTCAGGCTTCTTTGGCCTTTCCTTTTTTCCTTTTTTCTTTTTTTTCATGGGGCAATGCTCTATAATGATGATCATCACACTTATATTTACTTACAACTCAATATTACAACTCGATACTAGAACAAAGATATGACTCTATATGAATGCTTCCGGCGGTGTACCGGGATGTGCAATGACCTAGCGTAGCAATGACATCAAAAAAGGACAAGCCATGAAAACATCATGCTAGCTATCTTACGATCATGCAAATCAATATGACAATAAATGCTCAAGTCATGTATATGATGATGATGGAAGTTGCATTGCAATATATCTCGGAATGGCGATGGAAATGCCATGATAGGTAGGTATGGTGGCTGTTTTGAGGAAGATATAATGAGGCTTATGTGTGATAGAGCGTATCGTATCACGTGGTTTGGACGCACCGACAAAGTTTGCACCAACTCTCGAGGTGAGAGAGGGCAATGCACGGTACCGAAGAGGCTAGCAATGATGGAAAGGTAAAAGTGTGTATAATCCATGGACTCACATTAGTCATAAAGAACTCATATAATTATTGCAAAAGCTTATTAGCCTCAAAGAAAAGTACTACTACGCATGCCCCTAGGGAGATAGATTGGTAGGAAAAGACCATCGCTCGTCCCCGACC
Organism: Triticum dicoccoides; assembly: GCF_002162155.2. Classification (NCBI taxonomy): domain Eukaryota; kingdom Viridiplantae; phylum Streptophyta; class Magnoliopsida; order Poales; family Poaceae; genus Triticum; species Triticum dicoccoides. The sequence continues at coordinate 338,979,765 of NC_041391.1, read as the reverse complement.
ACCACTCATAAGGAAGACAATCAAAGAAACACCCCATGCTTCAAATTTGTCACATAACTGTAACCATACGTGCATGCTACAGGACTTGCAAACATCAACACAACTGTCTCTACAATCCACAACCACCCACTAGCATGACTCTAATATCACCACCTTTATATCGCAAAACTATTGCAAGGAATCAAAGATATCATATTCAGCGATATACAAGTTTATGTAAGATTTTATGACTAACCATTTGATTGACCAATTCCTGTCATCTCTCTAAAAAGATATAAGTGAAGCAAGAGAGTTTAATTCTTTCTACAAAAGATGTGCCCACGCTCTAACAAATATAAGTGAAGCAAAAGAGCATTCTAGAAATGGCGGTTTTCTATGTGAAGAAAAACAAGCAATCCAAACTTCAAATGATATAAGTGAAGCACATGAAGCATTCTATAAAGACATACTCAAAAGATTTAAGTGAAGTGCAATGAGCATTCTATAAATCAACCAAGGACTATCTCATACCAGCATGGTGCATAAAATAAAAATGAAAACTAAATGCAAAAGACGCTCCAAGACTTGCACATAATGCATGAACGAAACGAATTCGAAAACATACTGATACTTGTTGAAGAAAGAGGGGATGCCTTCTGGGGCATCCCCAAGCTTAGGCGCTTGAGTCTCCTTGAATATTTACTTGGTGTGCCTCGGGCATCCCCAAGCTTGAGCTCTTGCCTCTCTTCCTTTTCCTCATATCGAGACATCCTCGATTAGACACTACATCCACACAAAACTTCAACGGAAAAGTCGGTAAGATCCGTTAGTATAATAAAGCAATTCACCTCTCTAAGTATTGTTGCAAACCAATTCATATTTTGTTTTTGCATTGTGTCTACTGTAATATAGCTTTTCCATGGCTTAATCCACTAGTATAAATTGATAGATTCATCAAAACAAGCAAACTATGCATCAAAAGCAGAATCTGTCAAAAACAGAACAGTCTGTAGCAATCTGAACATTCACCATACTTCTGGTACCCCAAAACTTCTACCAAAATTAGGAAAAATAAACAAGCTGTACAGAAAGACAGTGAAAAAGGAATCAGAACTATTTGACGTTTTAGTTAAAAATGTAAAATCGCGTACTACAGACAAAGTTTCTGTCCCACACCGTACAAACCAACAAGCATTGTAAACATCCTAAAGGCAAACCTTGGCACATTATTTTTATAATACAATGGAATTGTACAAGGAGATAATTATTTTTGATGAAAAGTTTCTGTAATCAAGATTCACAAAGTTTCCGTGAGCATGAACAAAGTTCAAGGAGCTCTCCCACTTCAACAATGCTTGTCTTTCTCACTTTCACTTTCCTTTTTTGAAAAGTTTTTAGGTTCCCCTCTTTATTTTTTTGTTTTTAAACTATAAAAAAGCACTCAACAGAAATAAATGACTCTCTAAAACTTCCGGGTTGTCTCCCTGGCAGCGCTTTCTTTAAATCCATTAAGCTAGGCATTTAGTGCTCAAGTAATGAATCCACCCGGATCCCAAGGTATATCAAAGCCAATTTTAATTAACAATGATTTGTAATTTAGTAGTGAGCACAAAGTAACATATATCATGCAACAATGAAGTCTAACTCTCTTCCTATGCATCGGCATGTCATAATAGAACAGTTCATGCACACATAGTAAAGGCCAATGCATAGTACAAGCAGTTTCTTGCAATTTCATAGTATGGGAAACATAGAGAGGTGGAGAAATAGTTCCTCTCTCATAATAATTGCAAGTAGGAGCAGCAAGCACATGCATATTACATTCATCAAAATCATCATGTGCAATGGTAAAAGGCAACCGATCAATATAATCCTTAATAAGCACAAATTTCTCTAATATAGTGTAGTTTGGAGAATTCAAAAAGATAATAGGACTATCAAGCGTGGGTGCAATAGCAACAATTTCATGTTTAACATAAGGAACTATAGCAAGTTCATCTCCATAAGCATAATTCATATTGGCATCTTGGCCACAAGCATAGCAAGCATCATCAAAAAGGGATATTTCAAACAAATTTAAGGGATCATAGCAATCATCATACCAATCATCCTTCGGTAAGCACGAAGGGGAATTAAATAATGTATGAGTTGGAGGGTTACTCTCATTAGAAGGTGGGCACGGGTAGCTAATCCGCTCTTCCTCCTTTTGTTCTTTGCTCTCCTCATCATCTTTTTCATCCAATGAGCTCATTGTTTCATCAATTTCTTCTTCCATAGCTTCCTGCAAAATATTAATCTCTTCTTGGACAGCGGAGACTTTCTTAATAAATGCATTAATATAGTAATTGTATTCATAATTTTCATAGCAATATCTAAATATAGCAAGATTTTTAGGCCTATAAACATCATCATCTAAAGCTTCATACTTTTCAAACAAATATTCAATTTCATAAGCAGCCTTAAAAGCAACAAATTCTTCTATTTGTTCCCCATCATAGTAATCATATATACCATTAGCATAAGAAGCTAAGGTTTCATTATCATTAAATTTGCATGAAAAGGGAAGGTGTGGAGCCTTCATCCGAGAGCAACAAGTAATATCATATCTCAAGCATAGATCCCGGGCATACCAACGCAACATAATAAATTGATCCCATAATAGTTTCCCTTTTTGTGTCGAGCGATAATCCATAAAGTATTCACGTTGATCCAACGTGTCTCCCATTATAAATTTGAATGGGGTTTTCTCAAGATTATCAAAGTAGTACATAATATCTTTCACATAATGAGAATCGAGGGTTTTAGGAGTTACCCCATCTTCATGAGTAGCAAGTACACCTATTTTTTTGGTATTTTGTGTTCCATATCCATAAGTAAAGATAGAGAACAACTTAGAACAGCAAATAAAAATTACTTAGTGATAAAGCAAACAAGCACACACGAGAATATTCACCCCACACTATGACTCCCCGGCAACGGCGCCAGAAAAAGGTCTTGATAACCCACACGTGTAGGGGATCGCAATCGTTTTCGCTAAGTAAGAGTGTCGAACCCAACGAGGAGCTGAAGGTAGAATAAATATTACCTCAAGTTCTATCGACCACCGATACAACTCTACGCACGCTTGACGTTCGCTTTACCTAGAACAAGTATGAAACTAGAAGTACTTTGTAGGTGTGATAGGATAGGTTTGCAAGATAATAAAGAACACGTAAACATAAACTAGAGGCTGTTTAGGTAAAGATGCAATAAAGTAAATATAGCGAGTGTGGAAAAGTGGTGGTAGGAGTTCTGGAATTGTCCCTAAGCAATTGACTATGTTACTACACCGGTAATCACTATTGCAATTCTATTTGAGGGAGAGGCATAAGCTAACATACTTTCTCTACTTGGATCATATGGACTTATGATTGGAACTCTAGCAAGCATACGCAACTACTAAAGATTCATTAAGGTAAAACCCAGCCATAGCATTAAAGTATCAAGTCCCCTTTATCCCATACGCAAACAACCTACTTACTCGGGTCTGTGCTTCTGTCACTCACGCCACCCACCATAAGCAAATCATAAACATATTGCAAACCCTACAGCGGGAATCCCTCACACTTGTGCGACACGGAGGGCACAATAGGACAACACCAATAATAAAACATGCAACTCAAACCAATCATAGCAATTCATCAATCACCGATAGGACAATGAAAATCTACTCAGACATCATAGGATGGCAACACATCATTGGAAAATAATATGAAGCATAAAGCACCATGTTCAAGTAGAGGGTACAGCAGGTTGCGGGAGAGTGGACCGCTGTAGATAGATGGGGGAAGGTGATGGAGATGTTGGTGAAGATGATGGAGGTGTTGGTGAAGATCGCGGTGATGATGATCGCCCCCGGCGGCGTTCCGGCGCCACCGGAAGCAAGGAGGAGAGAGTCCCCCTTCTTCTTCTTCTTCCTTGACCTCCTCCATAGATGGGAGAAGGGTTTCCCCTCTCGTCCTTGGCTCCCATGGCGTGGGAGGGGCAAGAGCCCCTCCGAGATTGGATCTATCTCTCTATTTCTGCGTTCTGGAATTCTGCCCTGGCACTGTTTCCTTTATATCTGGAGATCCGTAAATCCGATTGGATTGAAACCTTCGCCCAGATCGTTTTCCAAAAATTAGCTTTCTTGCGGCCAAAGAAGGGCATCAACCGCCTTACGGGTGGCCTACGAGAGTGGGGGGCGCGCCCACCTGGAGTGGTGGCGTGGGCCACTCTCGTGGCCACCTCGGGCATCGTTTCGCGTTGATTCTTCCTCCCAAAAATCACAAATATTCCAAAATAATTCTTCATCCGTTTTTATCCCGTTTGGACTCTGTTTGATATGGGTTTTCTGCAAAACAAAAAATATGCAATAGACAGGAACTGGCACTGGGCACTGGATCAATATGTTAGTACCAAAAAATAGTATAAAAAGTTGCCAAAAGTATATAAAAGTTGTAGAATATTGGCGTGGAACAATCAAAAATTATAGATACGACGGAGACGTATCACCCCGCAATGTGTTTTTGGAACATATTCATTCACCTTCAATTTAGGAAGATCCTTTCACTGAAGAGTCACCACAGCCCAAGAGCGTCACAGATCCGACTGAAGTCGAAATCCCAGCCGTGGTTGACTTAGTGATGGAGGCTTTGGTCATCATTCCCGACTAGATAGTGCCGTACATTGCATACATTCTTACGAAAGAACATCCGGAGGATGAAGAAGAGGCTCGACAGATTGTCCGATGATCTAAAGCCTTTACTATGATAAAAGGCCACTTGTTCAGATAAAGTGTAACTGGGGTCTGCCAGAAATGCATCACGCCAGAAGACGGCCGAATGATCCTCAATGATATTCACTCGGGGACCTATGGTCACCATGCGTCCTCTCGGACCATCGTGGCCAAAGCATACCGAGACGGATTTTACTGGGCACGTGCCAATGAGATGGCAAAAGAAATAGTGGACAAGTGTGAAGGTTGTCAGTTTTACTCCAACATGTCCCATAAACCTGCATCAGCTCTGAAAACTATTCCACTCGTCTGGCCTTTTGTTGTCTGGGGATTGGACATGGTTGGACCTCTGAGGACTGGCAGGAGTGGATTTACTCATGTGCTGGTGGCAGTCGACAAGTTCACCAAATGGATCGAAGCCAAGCCCATTAAAAACCTTGAAGCAAGTACAGATGTGAGTTTCATCAGGGAACTGATATTCAGATATGGTGTTCCGCACAGCATCATCACGGATAACGGCTCGAACTTTGACTCTGATGAATTTAGGGCCTTCTGTGCTTCCCAAGGCATGAGGGTCGACTATGCTTCAATCGCTCATCCTCAGTCGAATGGGAAGGATGAGCGAGAAAATGGATTGATTCTCAAAGGGCCGAAACCCCGGTTGATGCGTGACCTCAAGCACACAGCAAGGGCTTGGGTCGATGAGCTCCCATCAGTACTTTGGGGATTGAGGACAACTCCTAATCGGTCGACTGGATGGACTCCATTCTTCTTACTCTACGGAGCCGAAGCCGTACTCCCATGTGATTTGCTCCACAACGCGCCCCGAGTCGAACTCTTCTCAGAAGAGGAAGCAGAGCAGGCTTGGCAAGATGCAGTCGATCTCCTAGAAGAATAAAGAGAGATGGCCTTGATCCGGTCGACCATTTACCAGCAAGACTTGCGTCGATTCCATGCCAGAAATGTAAGGGGTCGAGCATTTCAAGAAGGAGACCTGGTTCTTCGAGTGGACCAGCAGAAACCACACAAGCTCGCTCCTGCTTGGGAAGGCCCTTTCATCGTCACCAAAGTGCTCCACAATGGAGCGTATCGTCTCTTCAACGTCGAGCACAATAAAGATGAGCCACACGCTTGGAATGTGGAACTGCTCCGCCCTTTTTACTCTTAAGTATTTAGACTGATGAGATGTAATAAGAAGTACCTTTTAGTTTGATTATCAAAAGACATGATTTTACAGTCTTCCGAATGATTGTTGGTCATTTTTACATGTTCTAAAATCCCCCAGTGGGTGCCTTAGCTTCGAATCTGTTTCGCCTAAGTCGAACAGAAAATCCTACCGAGTGGTGAGTCTGCCTCTCACTCGGGGGCTTAGCTGCAGTACAGTACTCGCCTAAGTAATAAAAAATCCTACCGAGTAGTGAGTCTGCCTCTCACTCGGGGGCTTAGCTGCAGTCCAGTACTCGCCTAAGTAATAAAAAATCCTACCGAGTGGTGAGTCTGCCTCTCACTCGGGGGCTTAGCTGCAGTCCAGTACTCGCCTAAGTTCAAAAAGTCCTACCAAACGGTACGGGTCGGCCATGACGCCCCCCCTCCCGGGGCTGCACCATCAAGAAGAAGGACGAGATTGTGGGAGCAATCTTCCCGCTCGAGGGCTTAGCTACAGTCCAGTACTCGCCTAAGTTTGAAAAAGCCTACCGAGTGGTGAGCAATCCTCCCAGTCGAGGGTTTAGCAGCAGTCCAGTACTTGCCTAATTTTGAAAAATCCTACCAAGTGGTGAGCAATCCTCCCACTCGGGGGCTTAGCTGCAGTCCAGTACTCGCCTAAGTTTGAAAAGTCCTACCGAGTGATGAGCAATCCTCCCACTCAGGGGCTTAGCTGTAGTCCAGTACTCGACTAAGTTCGAAAAATCCTACTGAGTGGTGAGCAACCCTCCCACTCGGGGGCTTAGCTGCAATCCAGTACTCGCCTAAGTTCTAAAGACCCTCCCGAGTGAAAATTGATCTTCTCGCTCGGGGACTTAGCAAAGTGCGGGCCGGCGATGACCCCCACTCCAGAGTTGCACCATCAAGAAGAAGGACGAGATTGAGCGTGTCGCCAAGGCGAGCCACTTTCAGGAACGTCAAGACCATTGCTAAATGCCTCATTGACGAGCTATCCGGCCCCACCGAATGGATGCACCGTCAAGAAGAAGGACGAGATTGTGCGCACTGTCAAAGGCCCATCCAATGGCTGGCGCCAAGGCACACGGCTGACAGGAATGTCAAGACCATTGTTGAGTGCCTTGCTGATGAGATGATCAATGCTGCTCAAGGTTCGTCCAACTGGTCGACTGCTGATTCTTCTTCAGAAGCTGCATCAAGCAAACAGAAACCAATCCGAGAGAAGAATGAATTTAACTCGAAGATAAACACAACATATTCGAAGATAAATCCAAAGATTCCTAACCGCAGATTAAAGTACTCGGGCGTCAGGCCCGAAGGAGTTTTAACGATTATAAAATCACTTGGCATTCAGAGGCAAATAAAGGTGAAGCATAATGTTTTTCAATCACTCGACAGGAGAAGGACTGGCCGGATCGCAGAAGCTGTCGAGGTTGATGCTGTCAGCAATACGAGTGGCTGCCTCGAGGAAGGTGTCCATGAAGGACTGAAAGGAGTGCTTCTTAGTATTCGCTACCTTGAGGGCAGCCAGCTTGTCTTCCTTAGCCTCCTTGCAGTGCACTCGAACCAATGACAAGGCAACATCAGCACCACAGCGAGCAGAGGACTTCTTCCACTCTTGCACTCGGCCAGGAATCTGATTAAGTCGAGTCATCAGCGACTCAAGGTCTTGAGAAAGTTCCGCCCGAGGCCAGAGTTCAGCGTCCACTCGGGTCATCGCCGCCTTCAGTCGAGCCAGATAAGCGACGGCACCATCCAAGCGTGACTCCAATCGCAGTAGGTTCATCTCAACATCATCTTTCATGGGACAATTGATGGGGTCTAGACCTATCTCGACCCACCCGGTTTCAGCTTCAAAGTCCTGACAAAGTTCTGTCCCATTGCGAAAAACGATGAGTCGACAATATAATAACAAACTTCAGTCGACGACAAATTAACCAGTCGAATGACCATACCTTCAAGCTTCAGAACAAGTTTCGCGGCAAGTTGTTGCAGGTAGGACTCTAGCTTGTCTGTCTTGGTTTTGAGTCCGCCGACTTAAGTGGTCAGGTTCTCCTTGTCCTTCCTTAGCTGCTCGACTTCTCGATTAGCTTTTGAGATGGCGTTCTTCAACTTCGCGTTCTCCTCCTCCAATTTTCCGACTAAAGCTAGCTTCTGGTCTGCAAGCTTCGTCTTCTCACGTGCTTCCTTCTAAGCAGTAGCAAGGTCCAGGTCCTTATTCTCCAAAGCCTCCTTCATCCTCTCTAAAGAAACAAGACTCTTCAGATGAGCCTGAAGTTGGCGATTTTCACTACACACATCTGCTTGTGTGAAGTCACTCAGTTCAAAGAGACTGAAAGAAAAAGCAGTGGGAAGTGCGAGCTACAAAGCAGACAAGACAGTCGAATGATTACCTCCCATGATGGCCGTCTCTTGTTGAGCAGTCTTGAGATTCTTCTTTGCAAGTTCAAGGTCAAGTTCAATGCTGATATGCTTCTTCTTTAACTCGGAAAGTCGAGCTCCAGATCACAAGACCTCTGCAGTCAGCAAGAGAGATATGCCAGTCGACAGAAATAAGAGACAGTGACAGGGAAACGTTACTCTAAGACTACTGCCGAATCAAATATTCAACAATAGTCTCGAGGACTACACCCAGTGGGTGCGCTTAGCGTGCCCCCACTGGTTCAGATCAATACTCAGCAGGGTCTGCCTAGCGTGAGTCCGAACAAAAGAGAATACATCCTAAGACCTTAGTCAACTGCCAGCAGTCGACCGTGGTCTCGGGGACCCACACCCAGTGGGTGCACTCGGCGTGCCCCCACTGATTCGAACAGTTTACTAAGACTCAGCTCGAGTCGAGTGGAGTGTAAGATTTCCTAAACTCTCAACAAAGGAACACCCCAGTGGGTGATCAGATATAAAACAACACGCAAAAGTTCAGTCGGAGTTTTGCTGACCTGAACATTGGTCTAAAGGGCAGTGCTGGAGTTGTAAGCCACCTGACTAGCTTCATGCATCACCTTCACCTGCTCCATGGCAAGGTTCACCTGACGAAGAGCTTCCCTAGCGGCACTCGGCGAGTCGTCTGGGGTCTGATACGCGGAAAAGAGGGATGGCTCCAAGGCAGTCGAAGCAGTTACCGGGTCGGACGCGTGGAGTTGCACCAGAGCGGCAGGAGTCTGTGCAGTCGATCCCGACGGACGATCAGTCGTCAGCGGGCTGGCGAATGTGACGTTGGTCCGAACCGGCCCTCCAGAACGTTCGACCACCGCCTCAAGCGCAGGCGTCGACTGAGGGATTTCAAGCCTCCTCCTGCTTGAGCTCCCACTCTTCTTCCTCCTCTCCTGTAGAGGCGCTTCTTCTTCATCATCATCACGGAGCACAACGATGTCTTGCAGAACTACCACAAGGGAGAAATATCAAATATTCAGCCGATTGACTACCCACTCGACTAAATGAAACTTGGTCGAACGGACTTACCAGCCCGAGAGGTGGACTCCTCGTCTCCTGGTGCTTGATCGATATCCATGTCAGTAGCAGCAGAGGTGGGGCTAGAAAGATGCATAATCCAATTGGTCAAAACAGAAATTTCAGTCGGTCTATATAAACACAAGTGTGATACTCACCCCGAAGCCACTGGGACGTCCATCTTGATCCGCGGCAAAGTCTTCCGAGTCTTGGGATGAGGAACCTTGGGCTGCTTGGCGATCTTCTCCGTCGGCTTCGGAGTCGACGTCCGAGTGCGCTTCTGAGCGTGGGTACCCGGAGCCACGTTCTTCCCGTGCCCGCCCGCCGGGTCATGTTGCTGCTTGGATAGGCGCTCAGAACGCGGCGGCGAGTTGACTTCTTCCTCGTTGTCCGACTCCTCGCTTTCCTCCTCCTCCTCTTCATCCGAAGACTCCCAGTCGCCACTCTCTTCTACGCTGGCATCTCCCTCCTGGCCCTACTCCAGAGCTTGTTCGCCGTTGGGCATCGAATACATCTTGGTAACAACCTACAAGACAAAAAGTCAAGTAGAAGTCAGTCGACATCAAGTACAGTCGGAACATATACACCAGGCGATCGGAATAAAAGAGCATACCTTGTCGGGCGGATTGTCGTCTCTGAAAGGGATGACTCACCTGGATCCTCTGGGGTTGTCCTGATTGTCTGTGATACTCTTCAACCACATAGCCACGGTCTCGGATGACACTTCCTCTGGGTGGACCCGAGCGGTGTCTTCAGGTCCGGAGTACAACCACATAGGATGATCACGAGCCTGGAGAGGCTGAATGCATGGACTGAGGAACACTTCCAGCAAGTCCAGGCCGGTGACACCCTCGTTGTTAAGTTGGACCACTTTCTCCACCAACATCTTCGTCTCCATGTTCTTAGCAGCAGTCACTTTGAGTGGAGAAGGAGTCTGAATGCGGTCGAATGTGAAGTGGGGGAGGCCGGTCGACTGACCTGGAGCTGCGGCATCCTGGCAGTATAACCAGGTCGACTGCCAGCCTCTAACCGATTCAGGGAGAGTCATAGAAGGGAAAGAACTCCTATGCCTTTTCTGGATACCTAAACCGATGGTGAAGATATGTTTGAAAAGACCCCAGTGCGGTCGACACCCTAAGAAGTTTTCACACATCGACACGAATGTGGGCAGATACGTGATGGTGTTGGGAGAAAAATGGTGGAGTTGAGCATCGAAGAAATTCAAGAATCCCCGGAAGAAGGGGTGCGGAGGAAGCGAAAAAGCCCGGTCGATGTGGGTGGCGAGCAGTACACACTCAGCCGGTCGAGGCTGAGGCTCCATCTCCCCCTCCGGTAACCTTGCTGCCCCCTTGGCGATCAGTCCAGACTCCGCCAGCTCGTCCAGATCTTCCTGCCGAATCGAAGACCGGATCCAATCGCCCTGGATCCAGCCCGGTGGCAGTTCCGCGCGCGATGACGACCCGCGGTTCTGCTTTTTGCCCTTCGCCGCCCCCATCGCCTTCTTTGCGCGCTCTAGCGCCACCGTCTTGTCCTTCACCATGGCGGCAGAGCGGCAGCGTCGAGAGCAGAAGAGCTGGGCGTGGTGGAGAAATGGAGGAAGAAGGAGGAACGGGCGTGCACAGTGCAGACGCCTCGGCCCCGTCGCCTTATAAAGGGTTGCTTCTGAGTGACTGGCGCATGGGACCAGACAATCCTCTCAAATCCCGCAACAGTCGCGCGCAATGTACGTGGCAAAAAAGGCAGCACAGAAATCGAGGCATCATTGTTTATCCGCTCCGCCCGCTTCGGCGCTCCCCGTCCCGCGCGCTTCCTCGAAATTTCTTATCCCGTGAAATCCGGGATACACAGTAGTCAATCGCGCCCAAGACCCCGCGCTCTAATACAACACTCGGCGCATGATGCCACAAGTTCAGTCAACAACTCTCTGAATGAATCAAGGCGGCCGATTCGATGCTGAAGTATCAACGTGAGTTTTCCATCTTGCAGAAAACGCTCGCGAAGGTGCAAAGCTCAGAACAAGATCAACTTAAACCTACTTTCCACTCGAACCTTAATCCATTTGGGGGCTACTAATGAGGATACAGACCTGGGGCAGGGTCATAGGCCTGGTCTATACGTCCTACCCAAGGTCACTACACTAGAAGATGAGAAGTACAAGAGGCAGCAAGAGACCCCCAGTCGAAGATGTCGTGTACAATCCACTCGACAATCATGTCACTCGGGAGTCCTCCTACCTACTGTCATTCGACCATCCAGAGAATCACTCGACCTACCGAAGACCAGGAGTCACTCAGCATTATAACGGATAGGCGTTCACTCCGTAGTCATTAAGTCCCTTGTAAGGTTATTAACAGCACTTAAGGCTGGCGTTACCAGTAACGCCCCCACTTTATGTAAAGTCCCTTGTAATGGAGGATGGCTGGGGTCCTGGCGCACTCTATATAAGCCACCCCCTCCTGTGGCACAAGGGTTGGCACCCCCTGTAACATCACACATATAATCCAATCGACCGCCTCCGGGCACCGAGACGTAGGGCTGTTACTTCCACCGAGAAGGGCCTGTGTACACCTTCACCATAGCTGAGATCTTGCCTCTCCATACCTACCCCCTTTCTACTGTCAGTCTTAGAACCATGACACCAAGAGGATATACAATGAGAACTCGACCATACGCCATTGGACACAAGGTGAACTCACACCTCTTCGAACCATCACTTTCCACATGTGAGACATGGCTACTACCTCATGAATGGACCTTGCATACACTCAGGTACAACTGAGATGACCATGGAGAATCCAAGGACCAAGGTCAAGCATGGAAGAGGAGAAGGAAGAAAGGGGAAGAAGATGGAGTGGCTGCTGGAACCAGGACGGACGTTTGGACCCCCGTTCGGATCATCCGGGCTCAGCCGGATCATCCGGGTCCCCTTCCGGATCATCCGGGTAATTGCGTCCGAAGACACCGGAAGCTTGTAGAATCCCCTCGTCGAAGACGGTTCATCCGAACAAGGACCCAGATCATCTGGATGATGCCCGGATCATCCGGACCCCCATCCGGATCATCCGGCCTTGCCTACGTGCATGTCTTCGGGTCAAGGCCCATGTACCCATCCGCCCACCTAACTTACCCCTTCGCTCCATAGACTATAAACAGACCTCCTCATCCCCATTTTTAGGGCAGCAAAGGATTATCTCATTTTTGTGTGAAGAGCTTTGCTCATCCACTTGGTTACTTCTCCGTTGGAGTCCACGACCTCTTCTGAGAAGATCCCCCCAAGCGGATTCAAGACCCCTCACAAGAAGACCCCCTCAAGACCTCCTCACGGAGAAGAACTACCATCACTTGTATCATCCTTTGTTGGATTTGGATTGTGTATATCTTTGTGTTTCGAGGATCTAGCGCATGTGTAATCAAATCTTGTTGGTTTGAGTGATTCTCTCGTGTTTCCCCTCATGTTTTCCCCTCGTGTTCTTCGTGTTCATCACGGAATCCGCTCCAATCGTGAAAGATCGGGCATCTAGGGTTCTTCCCTACATCAAACCATGATCTTGAAAATCCTTAAGAATGGTTTCATTGACTAGGGAAGGCCCCCAATTGTAGAGGGTGGTTTTGGACACATTGAGACGCCTGAATACAATGAGAGACTGCGGAAATATAGAGGGGTGGGTTAGTTAAGAAGTAATAATTTGTTATCACCATCATCTGAATAAAGCAGTATAAGCATAAGTCGCTTGAAACGATGGCAAGTTATTTGAAAAAGGGCAGTTTCTGGAACAATTGGCGAGTTACAGATATGTTGGTAAGTCGCCCAAGATGCAGAGGCGGGTGTGGAGCAACCAAGTTTCACAATCGAGCAGCTATATTGATGGATCTATGGGCAGTTAAAAAAGAAAAACAATTGCTAAACCTATATAGTAGTGACAGAAGTACTAGTGGGCTACCCATTGATTCTAGAGAGAATACAGGTTGTTTAAGATGCAAGAGGGATGTCAAACTTACTACCGCAGTATTTATATTGCATTTTCGGATAAAAAACAAGTTCTACTCAAGATATGATGAACAAAGAAATGGATGAACGTCGACGAGTGCCATGAACTCGAGCAACCTAATGCGGATTTGAGAAGTAAGAAAAAGGGTACCTGGAGAAGGGAGAGCAATTCAGAGGAGTGCCCCGCGAAGACGGGACAACGCTGCAGTCTCGAGTGAGGCGACTGCACGGGTCAACGGGCACGGTGGAGCTCCGGTTGCGAAGGGACTCGCGAGGAAGAAGAAGAAACGGAGGAGACGAGGTAAAAAGTAAAATGAAGGGCCCTCATGCCTATTTATAAGGAAAAGATAAAAGTGAAAGGTCACTGTGAAAATCGAGGAGGCACAATACATTTTACTGTAAAGGGATGCCTCGATTTTCAGAATGATAGGATTTATACAAAGATTCGTTATGACGTCATGAAGGGTTTCCCAAAATCATGGAGGTGACATCATCTTTTCTTATGGTGGATTGTGAAGATTTTCAAGACTGAGATTGAGAGGCATAAGGAGAAGACTCGCTAGACGGAAGGATTGAAGATTGACATGAATAAGTTCAAATCAATCTGGGGCCTAATGTTGGGGATATAACCCGCCCTGAAAGGGCCAGGTTAGGCCCTTGGCGACTCTCAAAGCAAGGACTTAGACAGACCCAAGTGATCAAGACGCAGGGCCGGAGGGGCGGCTCACAAGATGGACTGACCTAAAGGCCCAAGGCTAAAAGACGGCGCGTGGTTTGGAGGTATAAGCCGCCCGACCATGACTTGTCATAAAAGGCAAGGAGACTTAGAGTTAGGATCGGTCATGGAACATGACCCAACCCTGGTAAGACGGCGGTCTTGACGTGTATATAAAGGCGAGTCCCCAGGATATAATAGGGCAAGTGACAATCTATAGATAGCTAGGTCAAGTGAATCCGCTCCCTTGTAATTGATACTCAAGCAATACACAACAAGAGCAGGAGTAGGCTTTTACCTCCACCGTTAGGGGCCGAACCTGGGTAAATTCGTGTCTCTCATCCCACTCAACCCCGACAAGTTAATTACCATAGTGATGGCCTCGCACCTAAGTCCTTTCACTAGGGCATCTGCCATGACAAAACCACAACACCATCGACGAGGCCAAACAAGAGAAGAAAGTTGAATTCTGGCGAGTACTTTATGGTAGAGCTTCCTACAAACTATGGGAAAGAAGTTGCCGCAAACAACCAGATGCTTGCCGGTGAGCAGCAGGCTCGGGCAGGGCATGATGCCCTTGCTGTCGAGACAAGTGCTCCCATAGTCGAAGAGATGCCTTTGGTCCTTATTGTCGAGCCACAGGCTCCGGCATGGGCACAACAGATCATCCATTACCTCGAGTCTGGTCAACTTCCTGATTAACAAGAAGAAGCTGAGAAAGTAGCCCACCAATCAAGTATGTATTAGTTTGTTGATATCATTCTATACAGAAAGAGGCCAAATCAGGTGAAATTGAATTGCATTTTCCGGGAAGATGGATAGAAGCTAGTGGCAGAGATACATGAAAGGGTGTGTGGCTCCCATATCGGGTCTGGCGCGCTTGTCGGCATGTTTTTCGTCAAGGTTTCTATTGGCCGACGACCCTTCAAGACGAAGTGGCTGTGGTAACAAGGTGCAAAGCATGCTAGTTCCATGCCAAGAACATTCATCAGCCAACTCAAGCTCTTGAGACAATCCCTCTCTCCTGGCCCTTCTTGGTCTGGGGGCTCGACATCCTCGGCCCCTTTCCCCGTGCTGTCGGGGCTTTGAGTACTTGTACGTGACGATTGACAAGTTCACAAAGTGGCATGAGGTAGAGCCCGTGAGAAAGGTAACATCACAGTCAGTCACCAAGTCTTGAAAGGACTAGTTTGCCATTTTGGTGTGCCCAGCCGGGTGATCACTGACAATGCCACGTAGTTCACGAGTTGCGCCTTCATGCAATGCTATCATGACCTTGGTAGCAAAATCTATTTTGCATCAGTTGCTCACCCGAGAAGTAACAACCAGGTCAAGAGGACAAATGGTGAAATGATGTGAAGGCTCAAGACAAGGACATTTGATAGGCTATACAAGTGTGGAAGGCGTTGGATTAATGAGTTGCCTCGGTTCTTTGGTCACTCAGGATGACACCAAGTCAAGCCACCGGCGAGACTCCCTTCTCCCTGGTTTATGGTGCAGAAGCGGTGCTCCCACGGAACTCACATACGGATCACCTCGAGTGCAAGCTTTTGACAAAGCTGAGCAAGAGAAAATGCGGCATGACGATGCCATAATCCTCGAGGAAGATCGTCTCTGGGCTGCTGTGCGTGCTGCAAGCTACCAACATGCTTCGTGCCGCTATCATAGCCGCAAACTGCATTCCTGGAGCTTTGAGGAAGGTGACCTTGTTCTTCGTCAGATTCTGTCCATGAAGGGATCAAACAAGTTGACAGCAAATTGGGAAGGCCCTTACTAGGTAGCACAAGTCACCACACTTGGTGCAGTCCATCTGGAGACTGAAGATGGCACCCGGTGCGCAACTCATGGAATATTGAGCATCTTCGCAAGTTCTATCCATGAGGCGCGGTTGCTGGGCTTCCCAGCAACACTTTTTGTACAAGCTTGTCGGCAAGACATGTAATCCTTTGTACAAAGCTAGGTGTAGTGAAATTAAGATAAGTGTTTGACAACCCTTTTTCTCAAGTACATATATGTTTGTACGTGTTTTATGCAAGGTCGTGTTACATTTTGCCTTGTATGAAATGCTTAACAAACTGTTAAGGTTTGTAGCCTCCTCTTTTCTCTTCTTTCTTTGTCTCAAAGGACATAAAGGTTCCTCGCGTGCAAGTTTCGGAGGGGGGTTGTGATGGTATGGATACCACAAGTGACGCTCAAGTTATCATTTCACGACAAGAAGTACAACAAAGAAACAACTATGTTGAAAAACTTTGAAACAAATACTTTGTTGTAGTTGCAGTTCTTCCTTGATCAGTTTTGGCCTTTGTATGAGAAACCTGCACGCTAAGGAACCTCGTCATGACCAGCCATGCACTTACTTTGTTTCGAGTCTGCTCGACAACTTGAGTGGTTGCGCTATGACTGTCAAGTGTGACCTTGCCGGCAACGATACTTCCGGCAGGCTACTAAGAACCCATTCCTCAAGTGCGCCAGCAAGTTTCCCACAATTGTACGGTACAAATATCATGCAAAGACAGAATAATACAAGGAAGATAGCACACATCCATTCATCATACATCACTTTATATTACATGAAAAGTGAAATGCAATTTTAACTTAAGATAGGCTTGTCTTGTACATAGGCTACATTAGTGGCATGATAGTGTAGGGAGCTAGTTCCTATGCTGGCCCTCAGTCCTGGGGATTGTGACGACCTTGTCAGCGAGCGGCACAATAAGCTCTTCGGCGGCCTTGGTATCTGCTTCCTTCGGCAAGCTCTTGAAGGCCTTGGAGATGTCGATGCTAGGGTTCCGGTACACAAGTTCGACAAGTACCTTGAAGAGGACATCCCGACAAAGCCTGTAGGACTCAGTGGCAAGATGTGCAGCTGGAGCCTCCTATTACTTTTCCAATGCCTCGACAAGACTTTCAAAGAATAGACTGGGCCTAGCGCTGGTGGCGTCCCGCTCATTGGTGGAGAAGCCAAATTCTGGCAAGCGCATGGCGATAGCTGTTTGGTGTAGTTTTTCGCAGTCACCGCAAGACAACCAGTCCAAAGTTTGTAACCGCCTTTGAGCTTGTTGAAGGAGTCTGTGGCGCTCTTAAGCAAGGCCTTCTCATTTTGGAGATTCTTAGACAAGACCTTCCCATGCTTCTTGGCACCTTCAAGATATTTTCCAGGTTGGGCAGCCCTCAGCTTAAGGTCATCGATGATGCATTAGCCTTTGTGAGCTCTTGATTCTTGATGGATATTGAGGTCAGCTGCTTCGCCAAGGCGTGAGCTGTCTTTTCTCTATCCGCTTTGAGCTCAGGATCTTCTTGTTAACGGTGGCAAGATCTTCCTCTAGTTTCTTTACCTTGCCCTCCAGTTCATTCTTGGCGGCCTCCACGGCTTCAGCAGCATTCACAGCTTCTTGGATCGTGCCAGCATGATCCACAACTTGAGCTTTAATTGCCTCTTTGTGCTTCTGATCGAGCTCCTGGGACTGCTGTGCAAGGAGGGTTTGGACCTCCTCGTCCTTGCCATGGAGTTTGGCGGACGGCGCTTCTTCATTAGCGTCAAGACTAATCTTGCACTCATTTAACTTGGCATCTTCTGCCGCAACCCTTTGTGCGGCTTCCTCCTATGCCTTGTCGGCCTCAGCCTTCTCCAAGATAAACTTGTCCCACTCGATGGTGAGCTACCTTTGGTGGTTCTTTAGGTCTTGGACGCTTTTGACATACTAGATTTGCGTCTCCTCCACACACTTCTGGAACTTTTCTTCTAGCCTGCCGATAATAGCTTCCCTGGAGTCCAAGCTTGCTGTTCGGTTGCGGCAGTGTGCTTGAAGCTTTTAGAAGTTCTCGCTCATGGCCCTGAGTAGTTGCTGCTCCTTGAATCCACTACCGCTAGCACGCGGCTCATTGACAGCTTCGAGACCCGCAACAGTGATGCCCTCGTCGTCAAAGACCTCTTCTTCATCGAGCGCTCCAACGCTTGACGTCCAAGGGATGCTGGCGGATAGATGATCGCCAACTTTCAAATACTTGCTTGACAGAGGCACTTTAGATGTCGAAGGGTGATCATCAACGATTGGTTTGCCAATAGTTACCACCCTCATGTCCAAGTCAACCCTTGGTGCTCCTAGGGCAGAAGTGCCACCAGTGGCCTCAACACTCCTGTTGTTGCCCTCCTCAGTAGTATCCAGGGCGGCCTCATCGGCAACGATCTTGTTGGCTTCGTTAGCAATGTCCTTCACAATTCCCTCAATCGTGGTGTCTATGTCCATGCATCGGTTTAGGGAGGATCTGGGATGAAGGCGAAGGGAGGAAATCAGGTTCAGATCAAGTTCAAGAAGACAAAAAAGAAGGAAAACCAACAAGGATAAAAGAGCACCGGACAAAGGTTTACCTTGATGGGCTTGTGGAGGAGACCATGTTTCTTCTCCAGCAATTTTAGTTGCCTTCGCTCAGTCTGGTTGCCGGCATGTCCTCAATGCGGATTCCTCTTGGCGCTCCTCTGGAGGAGGGGTGGACATTGTCTGTGAGCTGCTTGGTGGGGGAGCAGAGGTCGAGAGCCTCACTAAGGGGTGCGCTCCTTGATGATCTCCCTCCTAAAGATCGCTCCCCGTCTCATTGTCAGTCTCTATTATGGCAGTTTCATCGGTGGATCCTGCCAGCAGGAGTTGGGGGCGGGAGCCGACAACATCTGAAGAAGTTGGGTCTTCCTGAATGTTTGTTGCTGCCTCAGTCTCTTTGGCAACCTTGGCCTTCTTCTGGAGCCTTCCCACCAATGGCACCTCATCCCTACAAGGCCAAGTCATTTGAGACAGTTAAAATCAACTACAAAGACTAAAAATATGATGATGGAAGGATGGAGTGCTTACTATTCTTCCTCATCAGGATCGCTGAGGACAGACAAGCCGTAGAGCGCCATCCCTTCGCTCCGGAGGTTGTTGGCGCTGGCGAAGGGCTCCTGGCCCATTTTCCCCTAAAAAGGCTGCGGGCTCCAAAACACCCATCTCTTCGGTTGTTGATGGAATTGGCTGCCAGGAGGCAACAACAAGGGAAGGTTGTCGTCGAGTAGGCTGGGCCCGGGAAGCCTTGCTAGCTACCTTTGTTACGACAAGCTTGCTGCTTGCCAAATCAATGTGTGCGGCTTTCTTATTGCCTGACCTCTTTGCGATGGCGGCCCCGACGCGGGGAGGAGGAACATAAAGTTCTTCCTCCTCCTCTTCCTCGTCATCCGATTCCATTTCACTGGCGGGCTCCGTATCATCACCATCGTGATCACCGGAGCGTTCATCTTCATTGGTGGTCTTGCCAGTGTGCTCTTCGGCATGTTCTTTAGTATCCTCTTATGCATGCTGAAACGTCTCCAACGTATCTATAATTTTTGATTGCTCCATGCTATTATACTACCTGTTTTGGATGTTTATGGGCTTACTATACACATTTATATCATTTTTGGGACTAACCTATTAACCGGAGGCCCAGCCCAAATTGCTGTTTTTTGCCTATTTCAATGTTTCGCAGAAAAGGAATATCAAACGGAGTCCAAACGGAATGAAACCTTCGGGAGAGTTATTTTTGGAACGGAAGTAATCCAGGAGACTTGGAGTAGACGCCAGGGAAGCTTCGAAGGAGCCACGAGGGTCCAGAGCGCGTCCTACCCCCTGGGCGCACCCCCACCCTCGTGGGCCCCTCGTGGCTCCCCTGACCGACTTCTTTCACCTATATATATATATATATATATATATATATATATATATATAATCCGAAAACATTCAGGAGCACAATAGATTGGGAGTTCTGCCGCCGCAAGCCTCTGTAGCCACCAAAAACCTCTCGGGAGCCCGTTCCGGCACCCTTCTAGAGGGGGAACCCATCACCGGTGGCCATCTTCATCATCCCGGTGCTCTCCATGACGAGGAGGGAGTAGTTCACCCTCGGGGCTGAGGGTATGTACCAGTAGCTATGTGTTTGATCTCTCTCTCTCTCTCTCTCTCTCTCTCTCTCGTGTTCTTGAGGTGATACGATCTTGATTTATTGCAAGCTTTGCTATAATAGTTGGATCTTATGATGTTTCTCCCCCTCTACTCTCTTGTCATGAATTGAGTTTTCCCCTTGAAGTTGTCTTGTCAGATTGAGTCTTTAAAGATTTGAGAACACTTGATGTATGTCTTGCCGTGCTTATCTGTGGTGACAATGGGACATTCACGTGATCTACTTGATGTATGTTTTGGTGATTAACTTGCGGGTTCAATGAACTTATGCATAGGGGTTGGCACACGTTTTCGTATTGACTCTCCGGTAGAAACTTTTGGGCACTCTTTGAAGTACTTTGTGTTGGTTGAATAGATGAATCTGAGATTGTGTGATGCATATCGTATAATCATACCCATGGATACTTGAGGTGACATTGGAGTATCTAGGTGACATTAGGGTTTTGGTTGATTTGTGTCTTAAGGTGTTATTCTAGTACAAACTCTATGGTAGATCAAACAGAAAGAATAGCTTCGTGTTATTTGACTACGGACTCTTGAATAGATCGATCAAAAAGGATAACTTTGAGGTGATTTCGTACCCTACCATAATCTCTTCGTTTGTTCTCCGCTATTAGTGATTTTGGAGTGACTCTTTGTTGCATGTTGAGGGATTGTTATATGATCTAGTTATGATATTGTTGTTGAGAGAACTTGCACTAGTGAAAGTATGAACCTTAGGCCTCGTTTCCTAGCATTGCAATACCATTTACACTCACTTTTGCCACTTGTTACCTTGCTGTTTTTATATTTTCAGATTACAAATACTCATATCTACCATCCATATTGCACTTGTATCACCATCTCTTCGCCGAACTAGTGCACCTATACAATTTGCCATTGTATTGGGTGTGTTGGGGACACAAGAGACTCTTTGTTATTTGGTTGCAGGGTTGTTTGAGAGAGACCATCTTCATCCTACACCTCCCACGAATTGATAAACCTTAGGTCATCCACTTGAGGGAAATTTACTACTATCCTACAAACCTCTGCACTTGGAGGCCCAACAACGTCTACAAGGAGAAGGTTGTGTAGTAGACATCAAGCTCTTTTCTGGCGCCATTGCCGGGGAGGTGAGTGCCTGAAGGTATATCTTTAGATCTTGCAATCGAATCTTTCTGTTTCTTGTTTTATCACTAGTTTCGTCAATTAAAGAAAACTATAAAAAAATGGAATTGAGTTTGCCTCATACGCTTCATCTTTTTAATACCTTTCGTGAGAATGATGGAAAGGAAATTTGTGCTCAAGTGCTAGAAGAAGAAGTCTATAAAATGTTTGGCACTAAATCTTTGAATGAGGAGCATGATTGCAATGTTGTTGGTATTAATTCATTGAATATCAATGATGCTAATGATATGCAAAGCCACAAGCTTGGGGAAGCTATGTTTGATGAAGATGATATTTTTTATCCCCCAAGTTTTGTTGAGCAAATTTATTTATTATGATAAAAGGATGCCTCCTATTTATGATGATTATTGTGATGACACGTATGCTAAAGAATAAAGATAACCATTAAAGTTGTCATCTTGATTTTAATTTTCAACTGGATTATGCTTCACATGATAGTTATTTTGTTGAGTTTGCTCCCACTACTATTCATGAGAATAAATTTGCTTATGTGGAGAGTAGTAAAATTTCTATGCAAGTAGATCATGAAAAGAATGCTTTAGGTGTTGGTTATATGGTTGAATTCATTCATAATGCTACTGAAAATTATTATGAGAGAGAATCATATGTTTCTACATATTGCAATAATATCAAGTTTCCTCTCTATTTGCTTAAAGTTTTAAAGTTTTGCTTGTTTTGCCTTCCTATGCTAGTTTATTATTGTTCCCATAAGTTGTTTGCTCACAAAATCCCTATGCATAGGAAGTGGGTTAGGCTTAAATGTTCTAGTCATATGCTTCATGATGCTCCCGTTATGATTCAATTCTTATGATTCAATTCTTATCTTTTATGCGAGCATCATTAAAATCATCATGCCTAGCTAGAGGCGTTAAACGGTAGCGCTTGTTGGGAGGAAACCCAATTTTATTTTTGTTCTTTGCTTTTTGCTACTATTTAGTAATAAATAATTCATCTAGCCTTTGTTCAGATGTGGTTTTATGTTTTAATTAGTGTTTGTGCCAAGTAGAACCTACATGATCATCTACGGTGACAGTTAATTTGATTCTGCTAAAAAACCGAAACTTTTGCACGCACGAGAATAATTTTACTAAATCACAGGAACGTGATTTTTAGTTGATTCTTTTTGCAGTAGATCAACAGATAAATTTCCCAGGACTTACTATTTTTGTAGGATTTTTATATTTCCATAAGTATTCGAAAGTTACAGCTTGCTACAGACTGTTCTGTTTTTGACAGATTCTGTTTTTCTTGTGTCGCTTGCTTATTTTGATGAATCTATGGCTAGTATCGGGGGGGGGGGGTATGAATCATAGAGAAGTTGGAATACAGTAGGTTTAACACCAATATAAATAAACAATGAGTTCATTACAGTACCTTAAGTGGTGGTTTTTCTTTCTTGCACTAACGGAGCTTATGAGATTTCCTGTTGAGTTTTGTGTTGTGAAGTTTTCAAGTTTTGGGTAAAGATTTGATGGACTATGGAATAAGGAGTGGCAAGAGCCTAAGCTTGGGGATTCCCATGGCACCCAAATATAATTCAAAGGACAACCAAAAGCCTAAGCTTGGGGATGCCCCGGAAGGCATCCCCTCTTTCGTCTTCGTCTATCGGTAACTTTACATGGAGCTATATTTTTATTCGCCACATGATATGTGTTTTGCTTGGAGAGTCTTGTATGATATGAGTCTTTGCTTTTTAGTTTACCACAATCATCCTTGCTGTACACACCTATTGGGAGAGACACAACATGATTCGGAATTTATTAGAATACTCTATGTGCTTCACTTATATCTTTTGAGCTAGATAAGTTTTGCTCTAGTGCTTCACTTATATCTTTTTAGAGCACGACAGTGGTTTTATTTTGTAGAAATTGTTGATCTCTAATGCTTCACTTATATTATTTTGAGAGTCTTTTAGAACAGCATGGTATTTGCTATGGTTATAAAATTGGTCCTAGAATGATGGGCATCCAAGTTGGGTATAATAAAAACTATCATAGAAAGTGAATTGGATGCTATGATCAATTTGATGCTTGATAATTGTTTTGAGATATAGAGGTGGTGATATTGGAGTCATGCTAGTTGGGTAATTATGAAATTGAGAAATACTTGTGTTGAAGTTGGCAAGTCTCGTAGCATGCACGTATGGTAAAAGCTGTGTAACAAATTTGTAGCATGGGGTGCTCTTTTGATTGCCTTCCTTATGAGTGGAGGTCGGGATCGCGTGATGGTTAACGCCTACCAACCCTTCCCCTAGGAGAATGCATAGTAGTACTTTGCTTCGAGGGCTAATAAACTTTTGCAATAAGTATATGAGTTCTTTATGACTAATGTGAGTCCATGGATTATACGCACTCTTACCCTTCCATCATTGCTAGCCTCTTCGGTACCGTGCATTGCCCTTTCTCACCTTGAGAGTTGGTGCAAACTTCGCTGGTGCATCCAAACCCCATGATACGATACGCTCTATCACACATAAACCTCCTTATATTTTCCTCAAAACAGCCACCATACCTACCTATTATGGCATTTCCATAGCCATTCTGAGATATATTGCCATGCAAATTTCCACCGTTCCGTTCATCATGACATGTTTCATCATTGTCATATTGCTTTTGCATGATCATGTAGTTGACATCGTATTTGTGGCAAAGCCACCTTCATAATTTTTCATACATGTCACTCTTGATTCATTGCATATCCCGGTACACCGTCGGAGGCATTCATATAGAGTCATATTTTGTTCTAGTATCGAGTTGTAAGTCATGAGTTGTAAATAAATAGAAGTCTGATGATCATCATTATTAGAGCATTGTCCCCTATAAAAAAGAAAAAAAAAGAAAGGCCAAATAAAAAAAAGGGGGGAATACCAAAAAAAGGTCCAAAAAGGGGGGGGACAATGTTACTATCTTTCACACTTGTGCTTCAAAGTAGCACCATGTTCTTCATATAGAGAGTCTCCTATGTTGTCACTTTCATATACTAGTGGGAATTTTTCATTATAGAACTTGGCTTGTATATTCCAACGATGGGCTTCCTCAAAATTCCCTAGGTCTTCGTGAGCAAGCAAGTTGGATGCACACCCACCTAGTTTCTTTTGTTCAGCTTTCATACATTTATAGCTCTAGTGCATCCGTTGCATGGCAATCCCTACTCCTCATGTTGACATCAATTGATGGGAATCTCCATAGCCCATTGATTAGCCTCGTCAATGTGAGACTTTCTCCTTTTTTGTCTTGTCCACACAACCTCCATCATCATATTATATTCCACCCATAGTGCTATATCCATGGCTCGCGCTCATGTATTGCGTGAGAGTGAAAAAAAGCTGAAGCGCGTTAAAAAGTATGAACCAACTGCTTTGCTGAAACCTGGGTTGTGCATGATGGGAGTATTTTGTGTGACAAAAATGAAACATAGCCTAACTATATGATTTTGTAGGGATAAACTTTCTTTAGCCATGTTAGTTTGAGAAGACATGATTGCTTTATTAGTATGCTTGAAGTATTATTACTTTTATGTCAATATAAACTTTTGTTTTGAATCATTTGGATCTGAACATGCATGCCACAATAAAGAAAATTACATTGAGAAATATGCTAGGTAGCATTCCACATAAAAAATTCTGTTTTTATCATTTACCTACTCGAGGACGAGCAGGAATTAAGCTTGGGTATGCTAGATACGTCTCCAACGTATCTATAATTTTTAATTGCTCCATGCTATTATATTACCCATTTTGGATGTTTATGGGCTTCTATACACTTTTATATCATTTTTTGGACTAACCTATTAACCGGAGGCCCACCCCAAATTGCGTTTTTTGCCTATTTAATTGTTTCGCAGAAAAGGAATATCAAACAGAGTCCAAATGGAATGAAACCTTCAGGAGAGTTAATTTTGGAACGGAAGCAATCCAGGAGACTTGGAGTAGACGCCAGGGAAGCTTCGAGGGAGCCACGAGGGTCCAGGGCGCGCCCTACCGCCCTAGGCGCGCCCCCACCCTCGTGGGCCCCTCGTGGCTCCCCTGACCGACTTCTTTCACCTATATATATCCATATACCACGAAAACATCCAGGAGCACAATAGATTAGGAGTTCCGCCGCCGCAAGCCTCTGTAGCCACCAAAAACCTCTCGGGAGCCCATTCCGGCACCCTACCAGAGGGGGAACCCATCACCGGTGGCCACCTTCATCACCCCGGCGCTCTCCGTGACGAGGAGGGAGTAGTTCACCCTCGGGGCTGAGGGTATGTACCTGTAGCTATGTGTTTGATCTCTCTCTCTCTCTCTTGTGTTCTTGAGGTGACACGATCTTGATGTATCGCGAGCTTTGCTATTGTAGTTGGATCTTATGATGTTTCTCCCCCTCTACTCTCTTCTCATAAATTGAGTTTTCCCCTTGAAGTTGTCTTGTCAGATTGAGTCTTTATGGATTTGAGAACACTTGATGTATGCCTTGCCGTGCTTATCTGTGGTGACAATGGGATATTCACGTGATCTACTTGATGTATGTTTTGGTGATCAACTTGCGGGTTCAATGAACTTATGCATAGGGGTTGGAACATGTTTTCGTCTTGACTCTCCGGTAGAAAATTTTGGGCACTCTTTCAAGTACTTTGTGTTGGTTGAATAAATGAATCTGAGATTGTGTGATGCATATCGTATAATCATACCCACGGATACTTGAGGTGACATTGGAGTATCTAGGTGACATTAGGGTTTTGGTTGATTTGTGTCTTAAGGTGTTATTCTAGTACGAACTCTATGATAGATCGAACGGAAAGAATAGCTTCGTGTTATTTTACTACGGACTCTTGAATAGATCGATCAGAAAGGATAACTTTGAGATGGTTTCGTACCCTACCGTAATCTCTTCATTTGTTCTCCGCTATTAGTGACTTTGGAGTGACACTTTGTTGCATGTTGAGGGATGTTATATGATCTAGTTATTTTATTATTCTTGAGAGAACTTGCACTTGTGAAAGTATGAACCTTAGGCCTTGTTTCCTAGCATTGCAATACCATTTACGCTCACTTTTTCCACTTGTTACCTTGCTGTTTTTATATTTTCAGATTACAAATACTCATATCTACCATCCATATTGCACTTGTATGTAGCGACTAGACCTCAAACAGTCTGATCTCTTTGCATCAGTGTCATCCCTAGATCAGTAATGCTGACACGCACATTACTTGAGGATTTATAATAGAGTAGCAATCACACACTTATTGTCACGACCGGTTTTCCAATAAAAATATTTATTGAAAAGCCAATCTTTTAAGTCCAGTATGAGAGAAATCCTCCACACTGGCAGACAAATTCTTGATACAATAAGCCAGTAGCATAAAATATATTACAGGGTCAAACTACGGTTGCTCAACCAAATTATTACAAGCACGCCAATAATCATACATAATGGCGGACAGAACACAGTGGTGTGGAGACATACTACTGACTCAAGGATAGGCTGGTGGTGGAAAAACACAGCGGGGAGAGAAATACAAGACTCTACGTCTGTCATCTCATCGAGCGTCGAGGAGAGGCTCGATGAATTTATTTGGTAGCGGAAGCGGATATAAAACAGTGGCCAAAACCAGGGTCGCACAAGACTGACTGGGACTCCTCTAAGTGTCGGGCTCGCTATCGAACTCTTCATCCATGAGATCGCCTTCGTCAGCATCTGGCCAAATCAACAAGCCAGTGAGTACTTTGAAAGTACTCGCAAGACAGTTCGGACGTAAGATATAACAAATGCATGCATGGATGCAACATGATTAATTCCTTAATGTACAATAAATAAAACTGGCATAACGAGTAAGTAAAAAGGAAAAACGGCGGTAGTCCGCCTGAAATTCCACAGAACATAAATAAGGACCGATCGGGTGTCTGAAGCGACGCCTCGAAAGGTGAACAAATAAAAATAAGGAAAATGATGCCACAGTCGGGCATCTTAGCGACACCACATAAAGGGCTTTTAAAGGAAATGCCACGGTCGGACGTCTGAGCGACATCGCAGAAAGGGCTCTAAAAGAAATGCCACAGTCGGACGTCTGAGCGACATCACATAAAGGGCTTTAAAAGAAATGCCACAGTCGGACGTCTGAGCGACATCGCAGAAAGGGCTTTAAAAAGAAATGCCACAG